>NC_049984.1:10802519-10803338 GCF_000003815.2 Branchiostoma floridae
TTTGTCAGCAACTTGTTTGTCGGGATTACTTCTGACACGCCCTGTGGCGAATGTGTGTGCACCAAGCCTGGGGCTCATCTGTTCATATCAAACCACTGCAGGGGATTGGTGCTGCATGTGAAGGAAGAGATATAACACTGCACGTTTCTGAAAACTCCATACGCGACAAGATAAAAGCTTCGCTGTAATTTCATCTGTGCTAAAAACACACTCCAATAACGCTGATTGGGTAGACATACATGTAAAGTATTGAAATATACGTATATCTTCAAAATGAGCGGTCTACTACTAAAATATGAAAAAAAAATACGTTCCTCAAAATGCATAGCTAGTTCCTCATTACGATTCTATGCACTGTGGCTCCAACTATGTAAATGTACATGTCAAGAGTTCTAAAATATAACCAAGAAATTGGTACGAAAGACTATCATATATACAAGTGGAGTGTCTGTTTTTCCGAGATACCGCTGTGCTTGGCGTTCCTCCACCGGGTAGGTGTGGTCCTTTCCTGCAGATGGCGAATGGAGAAAGAAGACGTTATTGATCATTTCATTTTGATGTAAGGTCGTGTGTCAGATGAACAATTTATTAGTCAAAAAGCTTTTTTGAGTAAATGATAATGATGCATGGTCAGGCAGGATGGATCGTCTGGAAGTCGCAGTTCGTGACTTGTTTTCGTCTTTCAGTCGTACTTTAATGATTTAATAGTTCAACACCCATCGATGTGCACGCGGATGCCAAACAAAAGTCAATAGTTGAGTTGAGTGCAACGTCAGTAATCATTGTAGGCACGCCCGGTTACTTGTGAGCGTGTTCTGT
>NC_049984.1:10803438-10874068 GCF_000003815.2 Branchiostoma floridae
CTGTCAATACGTCGTAACTTAAAGCCTCGTCTTTGAATACATGTCAAGAGTTCTAAAATATACCAAAGAACTTGGTACGAAAGACTATCATATATACAAGTGGGGTGTCTGTTTTTCCGAGATACCGCTGTGCTTGGCGTCCCTCCACCCGGTAGGTGTGGTCCTTTCCTGCAGATGGCGAATGGAGAAAGAAGACGTTATTGATCATTTCATTTTGATGTAAGGTCGTGTGTCAGATGAACAATTTATTAGTCAAAAAGCTTTTTTGAGTAAATGATAATGATGCATAGTCAGGAAGGATGGATCGTCTGGAAGTCGCAGTTCGTCGTCTTTCAGTCGTACTTTAATGATTTAATAGTTCAACACCCATCGATGTGCTCGGATGCCAAACAAAAGTCAATAGTTGAGTTGAGTGCAACGTCAGTAATCATTGTAGGCACGCCCGGTTACTTGTGAACGTGTTCTGTTTATTACCTCCATGAAAATGGAGGTATTGTTTTCAGTGTGTATGTATGTGTGTGTGTGTGTGTGTGTATGTGTGTGTGTTTGTGTGTGTGTGTGTGCGCGCGCGTGTGTGTGCGTGTGTGTGTTTGTGTGTGTGCACGCGTGTGTTTGTGTTTCTGTGTGTGTGTGTGTGTGTGTGTGTGTGTGTGTGTGTGTGTGTGTGTGTGTGTGTGTGTGTGTGTGTGCGTCACGGTGTCTGTGTCTCTCATCGCATGTTTGTGGTCAGTGTAATTTAAGACCGACTTAAATGGGATACCGTTCCTATATTTACCACATCGCTACAACGTATATCAGCAGATGTGTTATGCCCCCGGGTGCCTAGTCGTTTGATTTAAATTGGAGGAAATTGTGGAAATGATGTCATTGACTAAAACGTGATACTTCTAGACACGATGTTTCCTGTCTGGAAGGTTGAAGTGATACAAACGCGGCATGTGATCTATTGATGTCATCTCCACATGACTGGTACACGATGGCATCGGTGGCGTAATGGTAGGGTGTTTGGTCTAAAACCTAGAGGTCCTGGGTTTCAATCCCTTGACATGCTCCGATGCTGTGCCCTTGGGAAAGGCAATTTACACGACATTCCTCACTTCACTTTGGACTCGATCACGTTGAAGTTTTCGGCACCTAACGTATCTATAAGATTACATGAACTACGTACGATAGGGTATAGTTGTGGTTGTAACCCCCCCCCCCCCCCCCAACATGTACTCCAAACACAGTCAACTTATACATACTTTTGAAGGTCTTGTCGGTCTCATCATGTACACGTTGTTTACGGGCCACTTTCCCAGTCCTCTCTACTTCGAAAGATCCGAGAGGACTTGATGGTCAAATCGGAACGGTCATTTGTAGGATAAAAGCAAAACACAAAGCTTTCAGGGGCGATCACTTAAGGGAAAGTAAAATGGATAAGAACGATTCAAGATCTAATTCTTCCCTGTCGCGCCGTCTCGGTGCGGAACAACCCTGATTTATGACTTCATCTCCCCTAAACTTTACCTGTAAAGCTGTGGAGACGGCATAGAGGAATAATTTCTCTCAATGAGAGACAAGCGGTGCTCAATCTCAATTTTCTTCCCTCGGACACGAATAAAACATAGTCTTTGTCATCACGGTAAGTGCATGGTTCGGGGGGAAGAACAAGTGGCGGTTTCCTTCCCGCCACTATCCGCTCACAAAAACTGTCTGGTCTGTCCGCCGCGGAGATTACGGACCTTGTAGATGGCATTGGTCTATAAAGATAGGTCTGCAGCGAGTGATGACTTGCCTTGCACTTGCTCTACCCTATCAGAGACATTACCACGCCTAATACTCTAATGTTTCGTTTAATGGAATTTCCCCATATCAATACACTTGCTCATGATTACAATTTCGGGGATATCGATTTTTGGGGGTAGAAAATAAATCGCCTGCTGACCGGAGCCAGCCGAGTGGACCTCAATTGCGGTGGCGCTCTGATGTCTTTTGTTCGGAGGCCGTCTATTGGAAGAGATGACCCTTTTGTTTTCACTTTAAGTACACAAGAAGATAGTAGTATCCATCACTCCGATGGCAGTTTATCAAGGATGCATGGTCTCTGAAGAGCTAATTTAGTTGAAGCCTCATTGCCATATTTCTGTGGTTTTGGAGGTTTAAGTGGACTCACTTCTCTGTGAAATCTGCTTTTCTCAGTCCGTACAGAGTCGTGACGGATTCCGGAAAGCGGAGTTATCAGTAATCCGTCCTGAGCGCGCGCACAATCCCTCTCGATTGCTGTGAAACTTCATGTAACAAATGCTGTCAGTGGCCATTGCCTCCCTCCGCAGCCTACCGATCAATACCATTCTATAAGGAGAATGGACCGTGCCGACAATATGGTGCGCCATCAAGCCACTTTCGTCCACAAATTAATTACTTCACAAAGTAAACGCGTACTTTCATCAAAGATGAAATTGAGACTTCAATTTCACGCTGGCCGGCCCAAGGTTTAAGGACTTGTCTGGCGTGGACTCATCGCAGACCCAATTTCGCACGGGCGATGGTGCCTGACATGGTGGCACGCTGGACGGCCGGTGTCAGCACCTATCAGTGCAGACGTGTCGGCAGCGACCGAGAGTTCGTGACAAGGATTTAAATTTTTAACTTCTCAGAGATTTCTCATTCAACAACCAACGTACTCAGGCAAAGTATGAAATTGCTTTTATTAGTTCTCAAGGTCTGATCTGATGAGAATGTTAACGTTACAAACAGAATTGTCGAAATGAAATGCGAATAAAATTTCCCCATTATTAGGTAGATTTATCGATCAAATACCATGGAATTATTGATCTTATGCTTGCAATAGAATAACAAACTCCTTTTTGTCTTGTCAGCATCTCGCATAAAATCCCTTTTTCAACCTCCTTAAATTATCATTCATGTCGATTTGAAGTCCTTTATATAAGACAACACTGAATGTGGTGTAAAGCGGTATGATCTGCCGTGAATAGAAATTGCTCTCACAGGTGACTCTCGCAGTCGCAGGTGCAAGGAAAGGCATCTGAAAGTGAAAGTTGAAATTGGAGCTCGGTATTTCCCATGATGCACCGCTATGTACCGGAAGCCGCCATCTTGGTCATTCAACTAAACATGGCGGACTATGAGTTCAGCTTCGACGGTGTGAAGCAGTTTATCGCCGATAGAGGCGGCAGAGTCAGAAATGTCGAACTTGTAACTCACTTCAGACAACACCTGAATGATCCCGCCAGAAAAGGTATGGGTTTGACCGGTCTATGACGCCTGATTTGAACAAAACGGTTGATGTTTACGTTTGGGTGATTACGCACACAAACAAACATCATATTTTCCAGATCCAGATTCTGTTTTATCGTCTGATCGGAGTTTAAAGGCAAGTAAACACAGTAAAATCGTTTATTGTAAGTTTGCTATTTGTTCCTGAATCCTGCAGAAGCACAGTTATATTCACTCAAAAATGACGATAACAGGAACAAGTTATTGAGTTAGATAACGTTATGTTTATGATTTCCTAATATGGGTGTGTCCTTGGGGTGATGAAAGGGTAGCGAGAAAGAGAAGTGTGTGTGTGTAGTTTTGGAGGCTACCGGTATGTTGTTGTTACTCCAAAATAATTATCATAAAACGTGCATAATTTACGCCTGTGGTGTGACAATCCACTTCCGGTATCGACTTGTCATAGTCATGTGCAATATTTTTTAACCTTTGAACCCATAATTTGCATTGCCAACTAGCCAGGTGTCCAGCCCTATTTAATATAGCTCCAGAGTACAAGTTTTTGCGGATGACAGAAGAGACACGGGAGCTATGATACGGCTGGATACCAGGATATTGCCAACATACCCGTAAAATGTAACATCAGGAGCTAACTAAGTTAGGAATCAACATCAAATTCAAAGTTATGAAAGTTAGACATGCGACAGGAAAGATCAAGGGTTTGTTTGAAAATGCCTTCAGATACACAAATACATGATAATGATTAACTGCACAAGAATGAAGGTCAACAGTCCATAACTTTTAGTTTATATTTGTATTATAGATCATTATCATAGCCTAGCTATTAAGTCAAGTCAAAAGCTATATACATAACTTATCATAACGTATCATAAAATGAAGCACACAGCTAGTTGGGTGATCTTTGCTGCTTGTCATGTTAGCCAAACAATACAGATAGATAAAATGAAGCACAAGATCAATTTTATATGCACTAATTTGTATGATGAGATGGAAGGATGCCTACTAATTTGTATGACCTCATACTGACAATAAGAAATATACACAAGTAAACTCGTAGCTAGATGAAACACCAAAGTTTGTTGCACAAAACTGATGTGAGCGTGCAAAAAGTTTGGAAAAAAAACCATGAAAGTAGTCAGGAAGGTCAAGGAAATGACTAAACACTCAAACCATATTTATTCAAACCTTTGTTTATTCATGAAAGCTCAAATCAGCCTGCAGGCCGCTTTTCATGGCGTACCAAACATTAAATTCGTCATTTTTGACAAGGAGTAAGTTCTTGAAAAAGTCATTGTTTTATGATCATAGGAAAAGAGGCATTCATTTTTTTATTCAATGCCTTTTGGGGGGGGGGGGCATAATTGATGTTTACTTGATGTCATCCATATAATTATATCAGAGTGCCATTATATGATAAAAGGGATGCTGTAAGTGTTGGATTATGCACGAAAAAAATTGTTTTGCCTTTGCAGCTGTTTGCAATGCTCCCAACTTTTCTTTCCCATATTAAGGCATTGCTCTATCATTATGATGAATGTTCTGCGGCAGTGTAGTGGATATGTGACGACATATGTTGGAGCCAATACTCTCTATTCCACCCCGCAGCGAGTTGCCCCTTATCTCCCCCAGAAAAATGGATTAATCCTCACAAACCATTCATTTACATTAGGAAGTTGACACCTTGACATTTCGCATTATCCCTTCCTAAGCAGCAATTTCATTCTGAATATTGAAGCCGGCAAATAAGGCATGAGGGAGCGGTGTCATTTGTTATATGTGAATTAATAGATTCATCATAGCCATAATGAGATCCTAACCATATTTTTTCCAGCAGGAGAGGTCGTACTAATGAGATATTTTTCAACATCCATAGCGAGGTAATATATCATTTGTCAATGTCATTTCTGGGAGCTGCAATTTGTCTTCCTATGAGGACTGCCATTCAGGAAGATAACAAGCACTTGGCACTGCCGCCTGAAATTGAATTTGATAAAGACGGCATTGTCTATCTATTTGTGTGAAGTGGATGTGAAATGAAATCAGGGCTTTGTAGTTCTAACTTTGATTTTAGAGGATGGATGGGGTAAGTATTGGTTATTCAGCAACGTTCTAATCAAATCACCAAATGTCAATTAAACAGATATTTGGCCTGGCATGGAATCTTTTGGAAGGAATTATGACATAGATAATATCTGCTGTAATATCAATATGGCATATGATGACAAATGGTATTTTCTTATTGGAACACAAGGTGTATGCTATTATGATATATTACATGTATTAGTGATGATTAGTAGTAAATGTTGTTCAACTCATTGTTCTCTCCTAATAACCATTTTGTGAGATAGATGAAGAAAAAGTTTTGGCCAACCAACCACACTTGGAAATGCTAATAATTTCAGTGAATGGGGGTTAGACATCCATTGAAGTAACAAATGAAATGCTCAAGACAAAAGTTACTACAGGAAAGGTTTTGTTCATTGACTTGGGTAACTTCATATTGTACTGTTATTGTTTAGAAATGTCAAAATACACAAGTTATGATACATGTTGCACATAACATCTCAGTCATATAGCATTATTGTTTATTCTCTAGCAAACAGCTATGCATTATCATTATCTTAAGGTGCACTCTCACTGTACTTGCGTCAAGCTTGTGTCACTGTGGGGTTCGAAAGATACTCAACAAATTTCAGAGATAAAGCACAAATTTACTTACTTTTTGTGTATTTTGTCTCTTCTAAGTCATACTTTTACATATTTTTTTAAATTTACGCAATATCTAAATAAAAAAATCGGAGAAAAGAGCAGTGACACAGTGAACGAAGCCTGCAGTGACGCAAGCTTGACGCAAGTGCAGTGAGAGTGCACCTTTACCCACAAGTGTCCTCATGCCAGATCTTGTATGTTCCTTTTGTGGTTGTCAGTATTACCCTAACTGTATGGTAGATGTTATAGAGCCCTCAGTACTGGTTCTGTTTCTAGGAAAGGTTTGTAAACACTGTATGGTGTGATTGGACAACTGCCAGATCTAGAATACAATCCACTTAAGATCCATGTAAAGGTTAGACCCAACAGACAGTAACTAAATTGTATCTTTTTCACCAGCCTGGAGGTATACAGGTGTCGCCTGTATTTAATCAGAGGGCAAATTAACCAATCTGTCAATCACCGGATGATCAGAGGGACCACTATAAAGAAGATGCTGTCAAAACTGAACTTGATTGATGGCAAAAAAAGAGCTTAGAAAAGTTGTTTGTCTCCTTTTGGTGACCTCATTTGGGACCTTTCTTCCTGTCATTGGTGAGGACATTATTCCAGTTGGGGGGAGGCCTTTGTGTTGGTACTGTGTTTGAGTTCAATGACATTTGTGTGGCCTTGTTTGCAGCGGAAGCCCGGGAGCTGTTTAAGGACTTTGTGAACAACGTGGCAGTGATCAGGCAAGAAGAGGTACGTATGAGCGAGGGTAGGGTTTTGTTGTCTGTGCTGTGGACAGGCATTGTCTTTGTGTCACTGTCCTTGCCACAGACCTTTGGTTTGTTTAGTGGTAATGTAAGCTGTAATGAGTGAGGAAATCAAGTGTGTGATTATGAAAATACACCAAGAGTTGGTGGGACTCTACACGTAGTATCATATACACAACATACGTCTAAGAATAAGATGATGACACATAATTGCTTTGTCCCAAATAAAGTATAACTCCCATAGAACTTTTTTTTTTAACTCACGAGAACTTTTTTCAAACCATACATTTGCAAGTTTAATGTTACTCGAAGTCACTTGCAAACATGGTGCACAAATGTATATTGCTCTTCTTTATCTACCAGTACATATTTCATGGAAGGGAAGATACTGACTGGTTGCAATGAAGAATTTATTACATTTGCAAATATAATGAGATGATCCGTTTTCTTTGCTGTTTATTTATTTGTAATGTTGTCACTTGCATAAATGAAAAAAGGGGTGAATGGTCCATTGGACATTAACAATTTTTCTAGCATGGTATCCTAACTTATTATACTACATGTATATATATTATATACGAGGCCTCGTAGCTATAATATAATATGGATGCCTCTCTACAATTTTCCTAGGGATGTGTGCCCTATTGGCCTCCTTTCAAACTGCAGATTACAAGAAGGCAAATATTGCAAATGGCAAATTTTCTGATTCTTTTTCTGATTATATGTTCTATTTCAAAGAGGTAAGTACATTTTCAAAATCCAGTTTGCTTTTGTGAACTCCTGTCATCAGCAAACTGAGACAATGAAAGTTAATTTAAAGGTGATGGAGTTAGTATTAAAGTTGATGGAAGAAAGTGTGCCAACAGATTTTTAAGTCTGTTATGTTTACAGGAATAGTTATTAATAAAATTACATTGCAGTTATTGGTTGTGGGAAATGATAAATGACTACCCCAGTAAATAAAGGATTGACATAGAGAACTTATTTGTCACATACCATCTCTCAAGCCTTGTCATTCCAAGTTACCTATTGGCAAATGTCCAACAACTCCCACTTCTTGTGTCCTTTCTCCCAAGTATTTCTCCACCAAAGTGTGCCAGGAGGTCTCAGCTGCCTAAACATTTGCAAGATTGGAACAGGAACAATGGTCCCAAAGAGCAGGACTGTCAACAGCCCAGGAGTAACATAAGGGCTACATCCCTGTCTGGGGCACTGACCATGTCACAACACCGCTGAACTTTCACCTCTCATCATTACCCATAATATCCCATCCAGGTGTTAAGTGAGCCCTTGTGTCACTCCCCTGATCTTGTCCTCCTCCTCCTTACACAGTTAGGGTCTGTAGGAAGGGTCGGACGTGGGGAAAGTTTTATTACCCCGTGATAAACTGGGCCGGCATGTTGATGGGGAGACTGACAGGTGACAGACAGCTGGGCTTGTTGAACAAAGAAAGATGTCCAGACAAACATTGGCCATGACCAGTGGGGACCATGTTAAGTTGTATGTGACAGGTTGGTGGCAGGATGGATGGTTGGGAGGCCAAAGGTGTGTTTATGATTTATACAGGGTGGGATTAGTTACTGCCTGTGGTGTCTTTATGCTGCAATTGGTATGTGAGACTGGAGGCAGGGCACAGCCCTGGGGAGGGATCCCTTCTGATAGCTGGTCATTATGAGCAGCAGGAGAAGGGGGAATTCACCAGGCTGAAACTTACCAACTAGACAACTGGAGATCACAATGTCACAGCAGCAGCTGGTGTGGACCAGTGGAACTCTTCACAAATCTCTACAAACATTTTTGGTAGTTTGTTAAGAGTGGGTGAAGTTTCTCAGCTGGTTCTCTGTATAGAGAGCTCCATCATCACTCATTGCAGTGTTTGCTTGGATCACAACAGTGTTGTCAGCCACAGCCTTGCACCTGCCCTGTGGAATAACCCAACAGGAATGTGAAGAGTAATTAGACAGGTTCCAACTGGTAGGCAGTGATGAATGGTGACTTGAGGGAAAGTACTAACTACAGTTGTCACCTTCACCAAGCAAAGGGTGAAATGTTACAATTAGGATGTCATCAAGCAGAAATTGATAACAGTCAACTTTTGTTTTCTTGAAAGTATTGGTAACATTTTGTAGAGTTCCCCAAACCTGGGTAAAAAACAAAGTATCCCAGCCATACTTCATGCTGCAGCAGCAAGAAAAGCCGCTAGGAGCCCACAATTTACTAATATCTTTAATAGGACAAGACCTAATCACAGAACAAATTTCTTGACATTCTATTCAAAGAGATGCAAACAAATGCTACCAAAAACATAACCTTCTTCATTGGCAAAGGTAACAAGGCATTGCTAGAGTCTATGATATCAGTTCAGAATGAGATCTTGATAGTATATGTACACATGTAGCTCTTCTATCTCACCTTAAAATGCCTAGAGTGGTACCTGGAAAGCTGGCACTCTTTAGTAACTTTATAACACAAGCTGACGTTTCCTGTTGCTGGAGCCTGGTGAGATGTGTTAACTTAAGCAGAAGTCAAGCAGAAAATATGCCAGTAGTTGGCAAAACTCCCTCGCCCCTAGGATCAATCACTATTGAATTACCATTACATCTGCCATGTCTGACCACACTGCCTGCATTAAATCAATGTACTGCCCACAGGTCCTGTTGTAGGAGGTGCTACACTACACTGTTTATGGTCAGATATAACATACACGCTTGTTGCCACACAATACGACCACACATGTTTCTGTAGTGTAAGATAGGATTGGAACAAAACAGATGTTATCCTGTTAATGGGATTTGTACTTGAAGACATGCATAAGGTGTGTTCATGGGTTATGAAACATGCAAGAGTAGACTTAAACTATTTGATGATTTTTTTCGAAGAGAAGTTCATGACGGAGCTTAAAAGTTGTAACAAGGATAGGTGACAGGTGGTAAAACATTGTAGATAGAAATGGAAAATGTAAGTGGTTTTTAAAAGACCTTTGTGCCTGTAGTGATAATGAGATGAGTATTTGGAAATTATGGCATGATGTCAAGCTAACAGGCAGACTCTGCTTCTGAATTCTTGTATCATCAACAACCTTTATTTATGATATCACTAATAGTCTATGATGATGTTTCAGGGGGAGAAGTTCCTAGTATTGAAGAAGAAGTACAGAGAGCCATCTGCACAGGTGTCGCGAGTCCGCCCTCTTGCCGTAGAGGAACTTGAGTACACAGGGGAGGAACCACAGAACAACTATCCTTACCAGCCTCCCGAGCAACCCTCCAGCTATCTGGCTTTTCAAGAACCCCCCTTACCCCCACCTCCTGCACTTGTGAGTATCCCTCTCTCTCTCTCTCTCTGTCAGTCAGTCTATGCAGACCATGACACTACGCAAAAAGAAACTAAGTGACGAGGAGACTACAATACAAAAGTGTACAAATTAATGTTGCAACTTATTAAACAATTATTAATGTGAAGTATCCCTAGTATCCCTAGTGTTTCTATATCTGCCATATTGGTGGTGTTGGTGTTCCCTTCACCAACTACCTGTTTCCATGTAATATAGATGTTTTTAAGAGAAGACATTGCTTCTCCTTATCTGATACAAAACTGGGAAGATTTTGGTCACCCCTGACTTCTTTTGTAGCAGTATTCCCTTGACCTGCTGGCACTTCCTGTTCCCACATGATATAGATATTTTTAAGAGAAGACATTGCCTCTCCATATCTGATACAAAACTGACAACGTTGTCTTCACCCCTGACTCCACCTGTAGTAGTGTTCCCTTTACCTACTACCTGTTTCCATGTAATATAGATGTTTGTAAGAGAAGACATTGCTTCTCCGTATCTGATACAAAACTGACAACGTTGTCTTCACCCCTGACTCCACCTGTAATAGTGTTCCCTTGACCTACTACCTGTTTCCATGTAATGTAGATGTTTGTAAGAGAAGACATTGCTTCTCCGTATCTGATACAAAACTGACAACGTTGTCTTTACCCCTGACTCCACCTGAAGCAGTGCTGCCTGTGCAGGTTTCAGCTGAGATCACTTGTCTTAATTGAATCTCGGCTGAGAAGAGATAAGAAGAAGAAAGGTGTGGGGAAGTCTCCCCTCCAGGTCTCTTAGAGGGAAAAGTACCATGGGGAGGGCAGGGAGCAAAAGCTCATTTGTGAGGAGAAATTGGATTAGTTATTGTGGGTATAGCTGACTGGCTTCTACCCTAAGTAATTACCTGGTACCCTGACTGGCCTAACTTACCCTGCTGACAGATGTGAGAAGTCATAAGGCTTGTAATGTCAAACATTATAGGATTATAAAAAGTCAGATTAAACTTCACTAGCATTACAAGATTTAATCTGGGAGAGTCCAATCAATGTGATACAGAGTTTGATGAGCACACAGCTATTTCACAGACTATTAAGTCTGGTGCACACAGAATCAGCAACCATGTAATGTTATTCATGTTTGGCCCAGTGTTGAATATATTCATGTAGTATTGACTGGAGAATGGGAAGACTTGCCCCAGTAGCTTTGGTTAATAAAGTGGTCTTGTGGTGTGTAGCAGCATCCTGCATGGAGCCAAGAGGCTCCCTCTAACCAAAGCTATAATTGTCTGGTGGGAACCCAGGTCTCAGCTCTACATGCAAATGAAGCCATCCAACCTTCCAATTATCAGTTGTAATATTGTGGCAGTCATGCTTATAATTAGTTATAATTCTAAGATAGGAATTAATCTGTGTGTAGATCAGCATCAATCAGTAGTAATTTGAGTGTTGTACAGCATGAAATCATGTCAGATAATCTCTGTACATGCAGGCTAGTCCTGTGAGAAGAGACTGGGATGTTCCAGCACCACCAGCTGAGCAGGAAGTGGGTGGATCTCCAGCCGGCTGGCAGCCGCCCTACCAACAACCAGATCTTGTTCGCCGACAGCCATCTTTCAACGACTACAACCAACAACCACCTTACGATGAACCAGAGCCAATTCCTAGACAGCTTTCATTTAACCAACCACCAAATCCCTACGAGCATAACGACGAACCATTACCAGTAAACCGTCAGTCTTCCTTTAAAGAACCGGTGTCGGTTGCTCGTAAACCCTCCTTTGAAAAGGCAATCACACACAACCAGTTTCCACCTCATGAACCGTCACCCTCACCATTAGACGATGCACACTCTCCTACTTTCAAACGACCTTCCCCTCCTGCCCAGAGTCAGAATGGTGGCCCCAGGTCAGAGCTTCCCAGGAGCGACTCCTCGTCCAGAATGGAGACTGGGTCCTCCCGCAGCGACACAGTCTCCATCAGGAGCGACACAGCCTCCATATCTGAGAAGGTAATTTTCGTTTTTGTTTTTACAAATTTCGCATTTAGGGATACCATGATCAGGTACATTTTAGAATATAACAAGTTCAGTTGTTTAAGCTTTGTCAAAGACTAGTCTGTAGTCTGTAGTAATGTCATTTTCACTTAATAGGAATGGAATATAACAGATAACTCTCTGACATAGAATGCCCTTTACATTGTGAATTCATGCCATGCGGCAGTGGGCCAGTATCTGGAAAGTAGGGTTAAGAGCTTTAGTCATCCCTGTGGACCAGAAGCACAAACCCCAGCAGCAGTAGTTAATGAAGCCTTACCCTGCTCCAAACTCTGTGGGCTCAGTCTTGACCCGCCAGATCACACGTAATTGTATTAGGGATTTCTGGATGAATCCTATACACTTTGGTGTTGGGAGGCAGATCTCCTGAAAATCCCAATGTCATCTGATCTCTGATTGGTGTTTCACAGGGCGAAGCAGAGGATGATGGGTACGGCTCCAATGTGTCATCGGTTGCTGTAAGTGCATGTTGAAGTTCAGTAGCATAATGCTGATGTAGAAAAAATGTAACTGTAAAATATGATTAAGGACTACATGAAACATATGTTATATTTGTAATTGATATCTAGATATGTCACAGACAATCGCTTCCTGGTAAAGAAGACTTGTATTCTCTGTGTACAGGGTCACCATCAAACATACACATGCACATACCAACAATATTTCAAATGTTGCAATACTTTACCAAGATACCCTGAGACTTCTCTGATAAATGTTTTCCATGATCTAATTTACAGTAGAGTCATCTCAGTCAATAAGAGGTTATTTTGCACCTTGTAACTCAAGAGGTTTTGGCAGCAGTCACATTCCAAGTCCAGAGGAACCATTTGTTTCCCTACCATTGAAGTGGCCCCAAAACATTTTCTTCATCAGTTGCTGACAACCCCAGTGTAACAGTAGTCTGAAGGAATCAAAGAAAACATCAGCACCTCCCTGTAAACCTCCCAAGAAATGACACATGAGTGGAGGTGGCAGCAGAGGTGGAGACCTGAGGTACAGTTCCTACTGGCGGAAAACCTCAGCCCTGACAGTCTGACAGTTGAAAGGACATATTTGTTATTGTTGCTCACTGTTTGCTTTGCCTCCTACCAGCTGAAGTATTTTCTTTTCCCCCCTCCTGTCCATCACAAGGAAACAAGAGCTTTATTTTCCATAATTTATTCAGTCTGGTGTATGGGACTTTTTCTTTTCCAGGCTTCTTTTCCAAGTAAATTCTGGGCATGACACCAAATTTGTTGACATGGACATTGACTGTATGCCAAGCTATGTGTAACTCTACATTCCACTGTTAGTCTCTTTGGTTCTAGTTCTGGTGTCATGTAGATGCTACCTTCAGTCTGTCAGCTTTCCAACTGACTCTGACAGGAGACAGGATTTGCCTCTATTAGTACTAGTGATGACCAATTAAAAAAAAAATTCTGGTTAGTTAAAATTTTCTAACCAGTTGTGCGTGCTGAAAAGCCAGACCTATGAATAAATAAATAGGTAAATAGATGAAAAAATTCTGTGCCCCACATCAATGTTGCATTCAACTTCTGTATATGTTGCAGGAAGATGTGCTGAAGGTTTCTCAATATACACACTAATGTAGCTCACAGAGTATACATGTTCTTAGACTAGAAATAAAGATTATTGAAACTGATCCAGAAATAATAATGATATTTGACATCCCACATGTCAAACTTCTGTTCTAGGTGTTTGTCTTTTTCACTGCTTAGATCTATTGCTATTTTTCTTTTTCTGTCTTTCCTTATTCTCGCACATTTTACTTTTATTTTCTTCAACTGAACTCATTTTCTCAGTTTCTGCTCTGTTCTCCTTTTTGTGTGTTCCATGTGTTGCTTCTGTAGAAGAGAGTTCATTTTGCTGAGTACGATGAGTACCTTATCCTGCACCAAGACTTTGTCCCCTCCTCACAGTTATACTATCATCACACTCATAGACCACAACTTATGGTAATAACCGGCTTAAGTTTGTGCTACATGTGTGTAATCTGTGTACTTAGTGTGGCTGAACATGGCTTACTTGTTTCTGATCTGTCAGTTTGCATGTGATATTTCTATTGCATTGTTTTGCAAGTGTGGTATAAAGTGTGTTGATGGAGAATCATTTTGGGAACAACTCTTTTATTTCAATATACTGAAACACACTTTGGCCCTTATCTAGTGACCATACATGTTAATAGCATGTAAAGGTTTGAGAGTCCATCTTGTTTGTTTGATCTTAAACTTTGGACTCTGTATATTAAAAATCTGCACTCAAAAGTGGTGACACCTCTGGCGCTACTATTGAAATGCGGCTGTCTCTGAAAGATGTTTCACTGATAGACTCAAGTACACCTCAAAGCCTGCGCCGCTTCTATCTATTTCCCATCTAATTTGGCCAAAGCACTTAACAAAGGTCTTCATTCATCCCACTTTACCAGCAGCATTGGGACGATTGAAAAGGGCCAATTCTGCATGGATAAGTTGCTTGTTGCTTGTTAAAAACAATCTTTCTAGCACCTGCACAATTATCACTCATGCCGATGCACCAATTCAGCTTGTTCTCTCACCCCCTCCCCCTCCCATCTGCAGCTGGATGTTCTGGAAAAGGAGTGGATGCTGAAAGCAGCTGTGGGCAATGTGTCCGCACTCCGGAGGCTGCTATCTCAGGACCCCAACCTCGCCTCAAAAAAGGTGAGCCCACCCCAGCGTGTTTCCACCTGGTGAACACTATCTCATCATGTAGTCGTCTGATTGTACTATTTATTCATTTATGTGCGCTGTTTGCATTGCCCCTCCCAAAGTTTACATTCTAAGTATCGACCGTGGCGGCTATTGGCATGTAGGAAAACTTGTATTTGCAAGAATAATGACTTGTAACAGTTGTTTTCTTTGTTCTTTTATGTTCAAGTGGTAAAAGAGTGGTCATAATTTACACAGGTGTGGCTGGGTGCTGGTAATTATGTTGTAACCCTCGCTTTGTTGAGTCCATGCTGGCTGTCAGGGCCGATCAGCACTCATGCATGGACTCTCTGCTCGGCAGTTGTACCTACTGACAACAGTGTACACAATCCCTACCCTGCCTCACCGATGTTATTAAGACACCTCAAACATGTACACGAGCACTAGGCTGGCTTCCATCTAGGCCCCAAACATGTATTTTTAATGTGGACAAGGTTGTTCAGGGTCAGTTGTTCCTACCCTGTTTCCACAGGGCTTGCCCCCTGATTTTGGGACCTTTTGTGCTTGATTGCATCCTCAGCAGTCCAAGTGGCACCTTTGGCCTGAACAGTGTGAAGACTTTGTTTTATTGATAGTCAAGTCTGATTTTTGTGGTCTTAAGGCAATGTTGCCACAAAGGTCCAGAATTAATGTTGATCTTGCCTAGCCAGGTGTGTGTGTGGGGGAGCCAGGGCTTTCTCCAGGACTTGTCCTTCCGTCTCAGTATGGAAATTTACTTTTTGGGACGGAAAAAATATTACCCTATTCGTCCCAAAAATCTGAGCTTCGTGCCATAAAACTGTTGAAAATCTACTTTCATGAACTTAAAAATGACATGTTTAAGAAGGAAAATCAATAACATTTGCCCCAAATGATAAGTGGGACAGAAAATATTTAATGCTGGAGACAGCCCTGGTGGTAGCCAACCTGTTGTGAACCTGCCTGACTTTGTGCTGAGAGAACTGCACTGCTTTTCAATCAAAAATCATATATTTATGACTTAGACTTTTTGTGGGCAAAGAACTACTGTAGGTTTTGTTGGAAACTCAACTTATTAAAAACAAACAAAAACTCTTTATTGCAAGGAAGAGCTTTCAAAATACATTGCAGCTTTTGTTGAAGCATTCTATAGCTCGGCTCTGCAATTGTCTGGCCTTGCCTTGCTGTCAAAATGTATCATGTATGACGGACATTAGATTTAATGGTGTGAAAAGGTGTCTGATGGAAACAGAAGTTGCAGGTGTGCTTCATAATTACGTAGGAACATAAAAAGGCTCTAGTTGTCAGACATGTATTCATCATCTCCACACTAAAACCTTGCCTGCAGCAATCCCTGCACACAGCCCACAGATTTATGGCATGTTTTCCTCACATTAAGTGAAAAGCCCTTTGTGTTAAGTGTGTAAAAGTGCCTGTGTTAAGGTGGATCTAATGTGTCTTATGTCCCTCATGATGACCACTTTATGAGCTATATTAGTATCACATCTACTGTTACATCTTACTTATTGCAGCTGTGTTTGTTATGAATTGAGTGTGACACTTTCCAATAACAACATTGTGCCCAGCCCTAACCTTGGAGTGGTCAGGCTCCTGATGGAAACATTTGTAAGGTCAGAGGATCAGGGAACCCACAATATCTGCAACTTTATCATCCCACAGTTTTATACCACAGCACTGGAGAAAGTGTCTTTAGAAGGTTGAATAATGGTAGAAGTTTGTGGAGTGTGAATCGTTTCCCTGCCCAGGTCCTGACAAATCTGCCCATTCTGATGATCCTGTGGTTGTGCCTGTGTAACCTCCAGTCATGGTACATTTGCTGCACAATGTAGCTTGCACTCTCCCTGATTTTTAAGTGGGGAGATCAGGTCAGAAGTCAACGTTGCTGCATGTATCAAAGAAAGGGATGTGGCCTGTTGTGGGTCCCCCTATAGGAACAAATGACCTGATTATACAGGGGAATATCATGGGGGTTCACCAAAATACCTAATGTTTCAAGTCATAAATTAAAAATAATAAATGATTACATATACATGTATTTAGTACAGTAGGCTTTTGACTGATATCCTTTAGTATCAAAGTTATAAAAGGAGAAAGTTGTAACGGTATTATAATCTTGTTTTTTAATATAACTTGTTATTTGATGACAGAATGCCAAACATGTAAGAATTTGTCATGGAAAGGTTCACAGAAAGAAAGAGTGTGTTATAGTGGGGACTTGTTTGTATGGTCCAACTGTTCTATAGTGGAAAGGTCTTTGTTATAGGTTCATATCCCAGGGGCAGGGTTAACCAGGCTACAAATATGGTGTGAACTGTAAAACACCAATATTCACAAAAGAACACAGTGTAGCTCTATGGTCAGGACTATAATCCATTGTCATCTGTTCGGAGACTGATGACTTTCCTTTGTGTGAAGTCCCAGCATGAGCTTTGCTGAGTCCCAACCATCCATACTTGTGATAAGTTTGTAATCAATTTGCACAGATGAGAAAATGCCAGTCTGACTGTTGTAATCCTTTTAACTTTGCCTGTGGTGCCATCTGTTACTTATCCAGGGTGTTGGACCAGCACAATGTAGGAGTGGGGAGATCCTCATCATTATCAGTTAAAGAGGGCCCCCAAGGGGGGGTACCGACAACGCTCTACGCTAAATTCGGGAGGGCCGGCTACGTAATACGCTAAATTATGGACACTTTATTACGCTCTACGCTAAATTACGAAATTTCATAATGCATTATGCAAATTTTTATTGTCTTTTGGCTGAACTCCGCCGACGGCAGAACATGTGAAGATGAGATCTAAACAAAACTGATAATTCCATCAATAAGATTAAAACTTAACTTCTAAAGACGTCTTGCTGGCCAAAGGCGGCGACAGCAAATTTCTCATGTGACGTAATTTTCAGCACTTGTAGCACCGAAAGCGGAGGCGCGACAATCCTAGGCCATCCGGGGGCATTCTCCCCCGGGAATATTGTGAAATCCTGACCCTCTGAAACGCCATTTTATGCATTTTGAAGGGCAAATTTTGCTCACAGACTAAGCTAAGTTACATAGCATCCAATTACAAATTCACATGGTTTTAGCTTTAAGCTTGGCAACGCCCCCTCCCGCAACATATTTTCACCATGTCCAGTTCCGAAGTGTTGAGCCATAGCAAGGAATGTCCGGCGAAATTTTGAAATCTGGACCCTTTGAAACGCAATTTCCAGCATTTTCGCGGGTAAAATTTGCCGGTAGACTATTAGTTTAATGAAACTTTGATTACGCTTGACGAAAAATTAATATGAATTACGTTTTACGGTAAAATCCGGTTAGCTTCTACGTAATACGTTAAATTAAAGGGGCCAATATCGCTCGACGCAAAATGCACCGATTACGCTCTACGTTGAATTCGAACGGTCCCGCTACGTAGTACGTAGAATTAAAACCGCCGATTACGCTCTACGGAAAAGGGCTTTGGGGCCCCCGTTAAAGTGTAACTGAAATGAAATCGTCTGTAGCATTTTCTACCAATAATGTAAAAATTTGATCTTTTCTGAAAAAGTCAATGCAAGTTTCAAATCAATTGTCCGTCCGGAAGTCCCTCAAACAGCGACATAAAAATGTGTACTTTGAGCTCTTTGCTGGAACTAATTAGGAACATGCCGTGACGTCATTTTAGTTAGTCCCTACTAGCTGGTATGGTTGACTAGGGGAATAATATACATTTGATAGACCCGTATCTTATAAAGGAAACATAATTCATTGACGAAACTCGGCACGACTAAAGAACACATACTTCACTTCACTTGAAGAGAATTTCGTTCGTATTCACGCCACTGAAATATATCTTAGAGGCACTTGAAGTTGATGCACGTACCAAGCGTGCGTAACGCAAGCGGGGAGAAAGTTCATTATTGTAGCGTGTGGAATAAGCGGGGACAAACAGTCATCGCTTCTTCTATACACAAATGATAGCATTAGCTTACATTATCCTCAGTAAGGAGGCCATGCTGTACATTAATTTGAAGATGTTTTCTAGCGGAAGCGCAGAAATTTGTGCCTCTTTGCGGTCTCCGCTTGTGCCTGCTAGCGAAACCGGGACTAAAGCTTCGGTCGCGTACAAATATACAACAGCTGAGCAACTAACTACGTACAGTTCGCCAGGATTTAAAATGAGAAGCAACCTCATTGCCACAAGAAATGCGATTCAAAATACATTCCCACTCAAAGTATGTGTTTGTTTACAAACCTGTAAGCTTTTATCGGATAGATAGTACGTCGTAGACTGACTATTTCTAGTCGTGAGCACGGCCGATAGCTAGCTAAACGCCTCCAGATTGTGACGAGTCCGTGAAACATTTTGAGAGTGACTGTTCTTTCTGTCTCATATTTGTCTGCACAACAGACAGATTTTGTAAGCTCCCAGTGATTCGAGGAAAACACACAGACTGGTGTTTCCGTGATAGAAAATTCGAAAAGTGTGGTTAAATAATAGCGCATGGCACGGGGCCGCCATTTTTTTGTGAGGAATTTTTCTTTGTTGTTGACGACGAAAAATCCAAGATTCACTCGTAACTAGGTTTTACGGAGACCATATCAGTACTACATATAAATGCTACAATATTCATGACAAAATCTAGCGACAAAAGTGCCAAGTTTGTAGCTACACGAGCAAAAAAAAACGAGTTATCGATGACATAGTAAAGAGTACGTACATGCTTGTGGTCCCGCAACCTCGATATATTTTCCTTTGTTTACATGCTCAGGTTACGCTAGAAGTTTTTATACAAAACCAAACTATTTTAACTCATCTATCAACAACATGTCCACCGCTAAGACACTAAACAACACACAGATTTCGTAAGCTCCTAGTGATTCGAGGAAAAACATACAGACTGGTGTTTCCGTGAAAGAAAATTCGAAAAGTCTCTGAGGTTTTTAGCGCACGGCCGCCATCTTTTTTGGGGCCATTTTTCTTAGAGTTGTTGTTGTCGACGACGAAAAATCCCAGATTCGCTCGTAACTTGGTTTTACGGAGACCAAAAACTACAATACTCATGACAAAATCTAGTGACTATTTTTCCAACGTATTTTGAATACGGTCAGCAAATTTTCGTGCTTGAAAATCTTGGGACAGCGTCGGCATCATTGTTGTTACGAGTTCGGTATAAGCGGTTCACTTTGTTATGAAATCTATCCGGACGCCGACAAAGATGTAAAATCCAAGAATCATTTGTGCTGTTTTGTGTCGGAGTCAAAGCGTACAAGTACTTCACAATAATGGCAACACAGTTATGACCAGAACAAGCGAAATACAAGGTAAATTTACAGGGTGAATTACTACTAGTATGTGACAGATAAACGTCCTGCCAGCTGTGATAAACAGTGGCGAATTCACCCTTCTCCGCGCGCGTTCCGTGACTGGGAGTCGGCAGACCAGCGGTGTCAATAGTTGGAACTTTTCCTGCGATAATCCTTCTGATCCTCCCACAGCTCTCCCCAATATAATCTCAAGGTTCATGTTGAAGTACGAGGGCTCGAAGTGTGCGGAGCTCGAAGTGTGCGGAGCCGTAGATGTCGCGGAAGGAACCATGCCGATGCCTCTGAACAAACTTGATACATAATTTTGTACACTGTTTTCTAGCTCGCTGAGACTCTCAATTTGTCAGCCGCAGTTCTGTCATTTTTAACTTTGGGGAATCTGTGCATAGATATCCCCTCGGTAGACTGACTATTCTTACAGCTAACGCCATGTGGGCCTCCTGCGACACAATAACGTCCACTGGACTTTGTACTAACACGACCGGTAGTACAAGACGCCATTACAGCGGACAGGGGTAGAGCTACTACAAGAACGCGACTCTCTAAAATGACGTCATGCATATCATTTGAATTCGCCCTCGGATGCCCCAAATCGCACTTTTTAAAGACGTTTTAACATAACTTTCCGACCAAATTATCACATGAAAAATATCTCAATCTAATAGCGAGGAAATGATCCTCTAGATCGTTAAAAAAGTTTGCAAAAATTAAAAAATCGATCCTATTTCTCCTAGTCTTTAAGTCTGAACCCAGAGGGAATCTGCAGCTTTCAGCCTCTAATAAGATTTATTCAGTCCAGATATCTGCCCTGTCATATTGAGTCCATTCAGTCCAATGTCCATCCAAAGATGATGTAAATAACTCCCAAGCAAATATACCTACATAAGCCAATGTAAACCAGTTACACTTACATCTTGTTTGTTAGTGTTTGGTTTATCCCTGTGAAGCTAAGAATTTGTAAAACATGTGCTCAATAGGCAAAGCTTTGAAATCCACCCGGTAAATTGTGAGAGATTTTGTTGAGTTGGCGTTTGGCTGGTATGCAGACAAGTCTATATTCCTGCTGAAGTCTATTAATAGGGGCCACAAACAGGACCTTGATGCACCTTATCTTATCTTAATGGGCCTCTATCTCTAAGTTTGTAGGGGAAAACATGTGCTTAGTTATGGCGCCACTACAGTTGATTTATTCCCCTGGTTGTTTTGCCAGATTAGGACATGTTGTATGTTAAAGTTTTACAAGGGGAACGTGGGACTGGGTCGGCAGGATAAATTGCTCATGGTTCAAGGTTCAAATATCTTGTGTATAGGAGTATTACATTGTTTGGCTCTGATGTTGTTTCAAGGAGCCTGTGCTGTCACCTTAGTATTCCTGTGTTACAGCATCCAGATAAGTTTCTACTGGCCCATTTCACATCTAAGCAGTGACAGTGCTCCTTACTGTCTGTCTCACATAGTTCTTGTCTACTGTACTTGAATACAACCATCTGTTGTCTTATTAGTGGATTATCTAGAGCTTTCTTTTCCTTCTGAATTGGACATTTTTCCATGTCAATAGCTGGTAGATCAATAGAGTGTTGCTTTTCACAGAGATTAGCAGTATCAGTAGTTCTTTGATGTTGTGAGAATATCAGTAGAAACACAGGTACACACAAGGAGGTTGTTGTCGCTATCTTATCACTGTGTTGACTGTGTGCGGCAACATGAAGAGACACGCACGCCTATCTCAAACCTTGAATATATGGGTACCAACTGTGCCAGAAAAGCAGAAAAACAGGTTGTTCTGATAGCTGGAGAGACTGGAGGGGAAAGATGGTCATTTGTTAAGTAAATAGGAGGTTCTGACAAGTAGGTGAGAATTGTCAGTGATGATGAGCCAGCTTTGTTCCCAGTGTGAAGTCAATGAGACATGAAGTCCTACATCTTTATGGTCTCTCCAGGCTCTGTGGTGTTTACATAGAGGAATGGAGATAAGGTCTGGGTTACCAGGATACAGAAATGTAGTGTCACACCCTACACAGGCCTGTTACCATGGTAACCACACAGAAGGTCCAAACATGTGTCCCAGTCCTGAGAGGAGAGGGGAGGCAGGGGAGGTTTTGTGACAGGCTCTATGGCCTGATTTATAACCTGCTGACATGACAGATGGCTTTTTGAGTGGCCACTGTGGACAGGCAGCATGTACTTACCAGCCCACAACAGGAGAAACTCTTGTAATAAAACTATTACAGTTTCATTAGTTTCCCATTTGTGGTCATTTGTAAGTTAAAGTTTGCAGTAGCTAGATACATGTCAGATGTTTGTGCATCTTCTAGCTCAGGACAAAAAATTATTCTGTTACCAGCCGAACCCTTTCTAACCATTGGTTTTATGTTTTCTTCTTTTCTCATGTGCTGACCCGGTGTTGCTACCCAGGATTTTGTCTCGGTAAGTTACACCAACAGAAGACCCCCTTTGTCCCTTTAGGAACCAATCTCCATATTCAGAAAGACCAGGATGTTGGGTTATTCAACTAATTCTGGAAGCAAATGGCATTCCAGACCCCAACCTGTGGCTGGTAAATGGCAGAGACTGTGTACTTAATCTAATTTACTAGTTGGCTCAGTTTGGTCTTCTGGCTGTTTTGAATAGGCTCACCACAGGAAACACTTCTGCACTCCACAATGTGCAACAGAGGATTATCCTATTTACAAGCAGCCTTTTGTCAAAATGCAGCCACCAGCCGCCGTTTCTCTTCACTTGACTCTTACAGTTTCTCTGAAATCAAGTCACTTATCTTAGATTTCCTTGTGACTAGAGTGAAACAAAACTTTTTTATTCGATTCTGTTTTCTTGTACATGTACATGTATAATACAATGTTTACGTAACTTCATACAAAATGTCTCATCAATAAAGTCCACTTTGATGTATGCATGAATTTCATGGCTATGATCTATTGTAGAATAGTGCAAAACATGACGTATTTAGAATATATTGCTTATTTAGATTTATATATTTATACCTCATGATAATCTATATGCACATGTATACACACACACATATCATCAGTTCTTATAAATGAAAGGAAATAGAATCTTATAAATCTCAGGTAAATAAAGAGAACAAATCTTAAGTTTCAGCTTCACATCTGTGACATTTCAGTCCACCAGCTCAAGCTGGCACAGTAGCTGCATTTCCTATGATTAAAACTAACTGTTTTCTATTGTCTTCCCTTCTTCTCACCACTCCTGCCCCGCTGGACAACTGGATGGAACGTCTGTGTGACACACATGATCGGTGGACAGGGGGTAAGTCAGAGCAAACAGGATGATACCTTTTGTGTTGTCTATAATTATCCTTATCACAAACACAGGCAGGGTGCAGACCAGCTTTTCCGTCTGTGGTGAAACTTCTACTAAATTAGAAATAGCCTGTTTGATAGCTTGGGGCTAGTACAACTGTGCCACACTACTGTTATAGACATTCTGGGGTGAGATAACATTCTCCTTCGGGCATCTCGTCTCCACTCAGGCAATCTATCTGTAGTTGCCATCTTCTTGTTGACAAATACACTGGGATGTAGCAACATGTTTACACGATAACAGTTGGAACGTGCTGTGTCCAGCCTTGTGTTGGGGACGTGGTGATTTGTAGCTTCCTCGAGTAGATACCTTTCAGATCCCGGTTATATCTTTGTGGCATCAGACTGGAGACCAGGCCTGTGGCGACAAGATAGGAACAAAGGGTGACAGGCACATGATCGAAGGGACCATTAAGACATTGCTGAGGAACAGAGGAATGTGGTTGTTGCTGACAGGCATTTGGCCATCGTTCTTGTTGACTAACTTTTATGATGTATCAAAACTGACAAAAAAGGAAAGCAAATCAACAGAAATGAGTGGGATGTGTATAATGTATATCTACTTCTACGGGTCTGAATTTGTCCCTTTAAGAGCTAGTTTAGATATTATATACTTGCTGTTGATTAGTATATTTTGTCACTTTATGAATCAAGACTATAAATACTGTGTGACTTGATCAGCAGAATGATTTTCCCATTTAGGTCTTGCCAGTATGATGGAAGCATTATGACCACATTGAATTGCATGCCCTGAGGTTTCTCCACAAAACTGTGTTTGTTTATATGAAGCTGAAACCATATTCATTATGACAATCATAACTCCCTGCATATTGCCTCCTGCTTGCTTTATGAAATCCATCTGCACATCAGAGTGATGATTCTTGTGATTCATTAGCCGTGTGATTAATTCATTACCGACAGTACATTTTATCCAGAGGGAATGCAAAATGTAAATTTTTCATGCTTTTCATCTATTGAAAAATTGAAACTGATGGAAAGTGATTAACAAGGCAAAGATATTAATGAACAGCAGTGTTATATTGAGGCTGGATGTCTCCCCATACAATAGCAAGTCACATCGACTCATTCATGCTAACAGCCAACAAATGCTTACTCATGTATCAGGCAAGAGCAACTGGCAAGGCCCCATTTGTGCGAGGATGTTGGTCTGTTATCACCAACACTCCCAGGGAATTAGAGCAATTGTTGGTCGGCAATTTATTCATTAATTCCAGAAAAGGCTCATCTTTGCTGATGGAGTATTTTCTGTGTTCCTTTACATGTGTAAATGTGCTGCTGTGATGCTGTGGTCCCTGATGGAAACATGGCCTACCTTCCTGTGGCCTGTGCTGATTGGTGTTTGTGGATGGGTCGTGTAGTTTGTAAGTATATCTCTGTTTTTTCTATCATAAGTGCATGCACATGTTCACAAAGTAATGCTTTGCTTATGGTATGGCAGTGGAAATGTATAGAGTGAGTGTCAATTAAAAGTTTCATGGGGAACAAACATTTAATGTAAAGAAACATTGATGTGTTATGAATTGGTATGAAATTCAAAAGATATTAGAGAGTTACGTATCATGTACAGGTAAGTTTGCAAATCCTTGGATATTGTAGGGACAGGTGTGCAAGGTGTACAAAGCCTTAACTGAAAGTTTTTTTTAATGATGGTATTGGTTATGATATTAAATGAAACCTATCAGTGCTACAAACATATTTTTTAAATGGGTAGGGATCGTGAAAACAAAGGAAGAGTTTAATAGTGGGCCTCCTAGCTGTTTATATGGTACTGCACTGGAACTTCTGCTTTTGATATCTCATGTCCTGGACATGCTATTGGTTGTGATTTTTGAGCAGTAGATAGCTCTTGTTAATACATGTATCCAGCAGATATGGGAAGTTGAGTGACTTCATATACTGGAATGATGAATGCAACATGGTTGTATCATTAAGTTTTCTAGGCAGCATTATGGAATGTAACTAGGTACAACTGATAATGTCAGCTATCGCTTTGGATGAATACATTCAGAACTGCACTGTGGAAGTGGCTTTGGGCTTTATGCCCTGCAAGAGGCTACATGTACATCAGTACATGTACATGTACCATTCAAACAGAAACTAGTCTACTCTATGTAGAAAAGAATGTTACCTATGTCCCAGAGTTTGAAGAAGTTCCCTGTAATGTGTGGCATGTTTTCTGTGGTAGAAGAGCCAACTGATTGCCCCATGAGCACATTCCGGCATGCTGAAGTTAATTTGTACCTTTGATGGTTGTGTAGTGACATGTGTAGTCTATATGCTGGTGTCTGTGGGTGGTGAGAGCCTGTTGGAACAGACTTGGCAGACATTCACCCATCACAGACAGTTGTTGTGGTTTATCAAACAAGGCTGGCCATACCAATTGTCAAATTTATAAAATCTTTAGATACATAGTCCTAAAAAGGACAATGGTTCTGTACTTTTAGAATGTAAATTTGATACAAAAAATGTCAGCATGATTTTTAGACTGCAAAGCCCTATGTACATGGAAAGCTGATGGTGTTTTCTGGTCATTATAGTAATTTGTACTACTATGCAACTTTCTTCAAATACATTCGATCACTTCCACTGGATTTTAACCAGTTGTAGAGATTAAATTGCATTTGGATATTGTTTTCCTGGATGTCTCATCATCATCATCATCCGGTGGTGCTGGTTACACGGATGTCTAACCTTCATAAACGTACTATGAAACTTAGATGCCTCTTACATTCTGAGTAAAAATTTCTGAAATATCAGGAATAAGTGATAATACCCTGATAATATCAGTTTTTTTTTTATTGGCACGTCATCATCGTGCAAAGGAAAACAAGATTTTTTTAATGATTGTTATTTTATTGTGATGAGGCTTTGTGCACATGTAGGGCTTCACAAATGTTGTCACCAACATGTTCCCTTGTTTACTAGGCATGACTATCTCACATTACACAGGTCACAAGACCTTGAGTGTTTTGGCAGATCAAGAAACACTTTCATCTCCCCTCAAACACCTCGTTGAACAAACACCATATTTGTACAGCTGACACTTCTGTAAAGATACTGGCTCCGTAATCACAGTTACATCTTCACAAGCACACTATAAAAAAGCTGGTTGCTCATCAAATGGGAGCATTGTGCTTTAGAGTGCAATTCTCTTACTTTGCAGTAGTAATTTGTTTGAACTTTCTTGGCAAATTCCTGTAAGGTAAACTAAGACCAGATCTCTAAACTTGTGTTTACACACGTTGTAATAGAAAACATGTGAAAATAGACGCTGACACTAGTGAAAGTAGGGTAACTTACTTAAGCATGTTCCAAGTTGTAGACTAAATGGGAACAGAAACTAAACTACAAATCAGATTGCTTCGACAGAATTAGGAGATCAAAGTGCTATCCTAGATGTGATGTAATAACCTTTATCTAAACAGTATGTATGGTTTTGAGATTTTGTTAGAAACTGATTTCACTTCCATATGTTTCCCTGCCTTTTTGCATTAGAATCTAAGTGGATCTGAAAAGTGATAGTGCTAGGCTATGATAAAGACCTGAAGGCATTGGTTTAATGACAAAATGTCTGTGAGACATTAGTACCTGAGTAACAGTCTCCTATAGAGATGGATTTTTGTTATAACTGTACATAGTAAGTGGCAAGTAAGCCTGTACTAATGTAGACTATTGCAGCATAGGGTGATAGACTGAGGGAAAAATTGTCGGAATGACCTGGTTGGCTAGAAGCTGCGTCTGGGTGATTTTGAAGCTGCACGGAATGGAAAATATATACCTGGTCAGGAAGTGTGGGAGGGGGGCATTTCAGAGAATGTCTGCTATGTGGCAGTTTGGAGTTTATATTGTACAGTCTAACTGTCAGGAGTAGTTGGTTTTGATGTCATTGTTGAGTCTCAGTGTTAGAGTTGTTGGCGTTGGGTGAAGTTTGACTGGTCCAACCTGTGCTGAAGTGTGAGGTTCACCTTGCTGCCTTGTAATTTGTTGGTAAGGCACAGCAATGTGAAGTGACAATGTGGTCCAGATGTGGCTGGACATGATTGTTGTGTGCTTGTACAGTCCCCCAGGTTGGAGGTGGGCAGATATGTTTCTGGGATTCAGGACAAATGGCGTGTAATTGATTGGATAAGAGGGTTTCCTGACCCCTGTGTAATGATGTGCTGTGTGGGGCTGATTCTTCCCTTCTTCTGCAGCTGCATATTTTGCAGGGCTTTGTTGGGGGGATCAAAGCGGCTCATATCGCATACATGTCTGCACACACTGGTGGACAAAGATGCCGTTTTCTCAGGGACAATTGGTTGTGTGGTCAGGGTGGCCTACAGGGTTGACATTATCATGCTAAAGTTGTCTTTGCTTAGCAGCTCAGACATCAAAGTGGCCAACAGTCAGGCTTTCAGATCTCAGAAAACAGAGACATATTTTACTCAACCTTTTGTCCACCCAGGCTTTTGTGACCATTGAAACTGCTTTAAGCAATGTTTAACAGATGATGACAGTGCATTACTTTTTGGATTTGAATATAATAGTTTTTTTAAATTCTTCAGCTCCATTTCTTATTTGATTTTACAGTTTTGGGAATCAAAGCCTGCATTCATTAACTGTTTGAGTGAATGTCAATGCCATGTCCTTATTTTGAGGTCTTCTCTGTGACCACCACTGTTATGTTTCTCAGTTGTAAGGATAGTTAGTGTGTCTAGGACTTGCCTAACTTGCCCTGTTAAAGAATGTAGCCAACAGAAATTAGCAATGAAGGAAGCAAAGTAAACATGCTTATTGATTTACAGTCACTGTACCAAGGTGGGAATATAACACCAAGTCCTTAGATTCTCATTATCCATATTTCTTAAGTCTAATTCTGTCCTCTGGGACTTCATTAAGGGCTTGGGTGCAAATTTGCCTAACTAGACATCATGTTAGGCTAGTGTTGCCCTGTACTAAAAGTCACTCCTGTGAAACTATCTTTTGTCCTGCTGACTTGTTGGACTGTAATGTTGGATGCCTAGCAACTTGAAAAGAAGACAGAGTCCCTTTGGTTAGCACATGTAGTCCTTTGTGTTTCCCTAGGCATGCAGAATGTACGAGTGAAATAAGATGCAGCTATGATCACACAGCAAAGATGCACATATTGCATGTCTGCACTCATGTGTGCTGCTGTAGGTACTGCTTGATCAGGAGGTTATTTCTGACTGGTCAGCCTTCCAGCGCCCACTGTCTGCCTGCCCCTTGACCTTGAGGTCAGCCAGCACTTCTGTACTTCAGCCTCTGCTCCCTCTGTCTGACCGTCCTCACCACGAGGTGAATCTTTCATGAAGGATTACACACAGTTCCCCCAACCAGAAAGCACCTCACTAATACACTTGCCCACAATGTTATTGCTTGCATCAGTTATGGATTATTGCATTTGTGGACCAGCTTTTGAAGATTTCCTCAGTGGCTGCGGCATTAACGAAGAAATCTGCTGAAGCACTCAGGCCAAAAGACCAAAGGGCAGCAGCAAATTGATGCCTGTTCCACTTTGTACTTCTTTGGTCTGACCACTGCTGACATCATGTAAGTCTCCTGGATAATAAAATGCAGGAGTGGTCGTGCAATGCTGGCATTTCAAGGGCTGACTCTCATTACGCTGCTCTTGATGCAGGAGGCATCGGATGTTGGCTTCCATCTTTGTGCCAAGATTGTGTTCTAATGTACCTGTGGTATGGAGGGGCGGATATCAGTGGACCTAGCTCCTTATTTACTGGACCTATTCTTCTCCTGAATTCTTGAAAAATAGTCATGTTCCCTTTTGGGCCAGTCAGAGGGTGAGGGAACAAATTGAGGACAATAGTGTGTAAAAAAAGTACAAGTATGACATTGCATTCAGCTTAACAAAGTTTTAGCCCAAGAGAAGTTGTCCTGTTTGTCTGTAGAGTTATTGATGTTGCACCTTGTCAGGATTGGCTCCCTTGCAATAATGTTGCACTGTTAACACAGGTTCTGTTAAAAATTGATCACAAATCAGATCAGTGCAGCTTGACCATTATGAATATTTCATTGGTTGGACAGAGACCCTGAGGAAATGTGGGCATTACAGAGTGGCTGATGTAAGCTGGCAAGAAGGTTATTGGAAACTGATGTTAAAGTAGATTTTACAGAGATGTGAGCAAGTCCAGATGTCCCTTGTGGCCAGTAGTGGGCAATATGAGTTATTATAAAGTATTTCTTTCATTGCTAGAATGACCATGTCCAGCAGAGGTACATTTTATATGATTTAGAAGATGACCAGGAAAGCTTTTTTACACAAATTGCCTGAGCGAAGGAATATCGAAAGCTAAAACTAAAAGGAGCTTTAGACGGTACTCTGGTCCGAGGGATCTCAAAAGCATTTGACTTGGTCCAGTCTGAGATTGGTCTCAGTCGGCAGTCTTCCTAATGAATTGGAATTCACCATTAGGGGTTGTGTAGTTTCTAGGGAGCTCGGAACGGCCTTAATGACTCCACAAGAGGGTCAGGATAAACCCTTAACCCCCTACACTCCATATAAACATGCCTCCCAGCTTTTAGCAAATTAGAGGAATTATTTGCATAGTTGCCATTAGGCCGGTAGATGTTGGTCTTGGCTGGGAGGAATTATGAATTATTTCTGCGGGTGTCTACAGGGGCCGGCATGTCGTACTCTGTGGATTTAGCGACTATCCGGAGGCCTGCCGCGCCACGGGTGGGAGATGAGACAAGGCGGAGCGTGTAGACACGGAATACTAACACAGAAACTGGTCGGCCGGAGAAACGGCGCCATTTTTGGGTGTATTGGAAGTCAATGTTAGTACAAGATTAGGATTCCGCCATGTTGACCCCGCTGACATCATTCACGTCGACCCCTATCTCGTAATACGCCATTAGGCCGGCCCATGTCACAGCCCCACTGCAAGGCCAAATATTTGGCACTGATACGTATCAAGACTCCATCAAAACTGATGTGGGATAGCAGGAAGGTGGTAATAATGGGGTCCCTCCTGTCACCAAGAAATGCCTTGGGAATCTCAGGAACCCATCACCCAGTATCACTAGTCGCGCCTTGTGGTATGTTTGGAGTCTGCTCCCCGCTATTTCTGTCCTTCCTGCACAGCAGAAACAGTACACTGGGCTTTCGCAGTGCTGAAAGATCCACCGCTACTACTGCTACTAGTACAGGTTCTCAAAATATCGGGCAAGATCACAGGGATCCCCCAACATGCTGCAAGATGTGAAATGACAGCTCAATTTCGTACAGTTAGGAAAAGGAAGCTAGCTAAATACTACCTGTACTACATTTATCTTTTAATAACAGTACAGTTTTAGTGCTTCTGGAAGTAACATTTATAACTTTTCCCCTTGTGATATTATGTCTTGACACATACCCTCAAAATCAAACAAAGCAATCAGACAATTATTTGGTGTCACATGTATTCTAATTAATTGATAAAGTACTGGTTAAGTTGGTTCATAGATTGAGTTCTTCCATGCATTATACAATCTCTACGATACTGTAGAAGAAAATTGAACTAGTGATTTGTCAAATGTTAGTGGAGGTAATTAAAGAAGACCAGTTACAATGGATGGCATTCTAATTCTTCATAATTTTTTAATGAATATAATCTGTCTCAGGAAAACATTGGTACCTCTGATGGTATTGTAGAAACTGACACTGCTTGTCAGCTTTTGATGAAGATGTAAGAAAACATTTACTGATTAGTCCTTAAGTATGAGGAACCTGTTTTGTAACTTTTTCAAATTAATACAATCATCCCATCATCACAGATGTAATAGATAAATCATAGTCATACACATACACTTGAGTAGATTTATACAACTAAATGAGCCATTCCTGTTTGCATTACATGTTTTTGTCTAATGTCATGTGGTATCTAATTTGTTGGAAGCAAACTTTCAGAGGGCAATAATACATGTAGGATGGAAACAGCACACATCCTTTCCTCCAGCTTTGTTCTAAGTCCCTTTTTCTTCACCACAAAGACACTAGCCAAGTATACTTCAAGTTTCATCCTGTGTGCTGCCAGTGTTAGGGAAGTAATTCCTCCAAAGACGCACTTTTAAAGTCCTCACAGACATTTCCACTCAAAATGTTAACACAGAATTGATTTATTGATTTTTGTGTAAGCACTGTGTTTGCCAAAATGAACCATGGAAGTAAAAAGAGTAATATTGTAGCCACTGTTGCCACTGGATTAGCCACAGTTTTGAATTATAGATCTGTACTGGCCAGTGGAATCCAATATCAGCAGCACCAGTGTGATAACACTGTTTATTGTTTTAATTTCCAGGCACTTCTGTGGTTTTGGGTAATTATTCACTTGGTTGGGGATGAGATGATGCCTTGTCTTTCTGGACCTATAACTGATTATTACAATGTTTCCGATGGCTGCGACCAGGCAGTAGAAGGGCTGGAAGTAATTCCAGACAGGATTTGAGCAATAAACTCACAGGCTGTGTTGAGGTGAATTTTTTTCCATGGATCCAGGCAAAGTTCAAAGTAGTGCTGTGGAGCATTTATGTCGTTTTTGGTGCATGTAGATACATGTGGTGTGATTATTGTAAAGTTAGATTACTCAGTTATATTACATTTCCACAGTGTATCTTAATTGATCTACATGTACAAATGTACAGCACTCATAGAGAAGTAAATGTCATTCCTACATATGTCAAACGTTTTACTGGGTCTAGTCTATTTTGCTGACACAACTCAAACAAAATGCATGATTGTGCAGTATTTTATGTGACCAGTATGCAATCCATTAATATAGTAAGACTGATAAAAAACAAAATACTCTGAGTTGTTATATCGTGAGCTCCTTCAGTCGCTGTATTGATACCTGCATCAGAAACTGTCTGAGAAGCTGGTGCCCAGTGACACGCAGTCAAGTCAGGAACAGGAAAAGTTACTTGTCAATGATTAATGGAGAGACTTGAGATTCTTAGTGGTGGTGATGAACAGTGACCTTCTGACTTGTTCAGAAGTGAACACAGTAAACCGGCTGGAATGGTAAACACCAGGGGAATGGCGGGATTTACTTTGTTTCCTCGCACATGGAAGGTCCTGATATTTCTTTTATCCCTCGGTCCACGTAACACCAAACACAAATCCCTTTGTCCTGGCAGTAATGACTTTTGGATGAATGATTTATAGAAGCGGCCGTTTGAATACTCGGAAGATGACCTCCCTGCCATGGTGAGAACAAGCATTGGCTCCTGGTCGTAATGCCCCAAGACCAGGGGACCTACAGGGACGTGCCCCATCCATCTATTATCTGCATGGCCAGTTGGCTTATACATTGGGAATGAACAGAAATATGAGGTGTCAAGCCTGATGTAGAGTTCATATTCTGTGGAATATTAACTTTTATGATCATATGGCGGATCAAATATTACTTCAGCAGATGACCATCATCTCGTAATCATGAGGTCATAATTGGATGGGAGGTCTGCCCCAGCGATGCCATCTGTAACCTCCACACGGACGTCCAGGCCAAAATTGCATTTTTCCCAGCTCACTGGAGGTCAAGTGAGATTGCATGGTCAGTAAGTTTAGCATGTAAGGCAGGAAGCATAGGAGAGGGGTTGGGGCTCTCCGTACTTTTGTTCATTTTCCTCTCTTTTGAACATTCATCCTTTGCAAAAAAGGACAAACTGCAAGTAACTTGCAATTTTTTAAAATCGAAGTTCATTTTATTTAGGTATAGGTGTCTCTAATCGTACAATTACTATTAAAGTAATAATTTGTGTGCCTATTCTGTTTTTGTTATGTATACAAATATAGATCTGTTTATTCATTAAATGGGTGATCAACTTAAATAGTATGCTCAACACCAGTTGGGATGCAAAGGTATGGCTAAGACTGTTAGAAGCCAAGATGATTATTGTGGATAAAAACTTAAGACTTTACAATCTGTTTGGTTAACCCTATCCTGACCCACACCTAGTGAGTGACCCACCCCCAGAGTTCTGAACCTGATAAATCATAAGATAATTATGCTTGTGCAGCCCACAAAACCTGCACTTTCTGGGTCAGAAGTCAAGCAGTCATCGCTGGCGCTCCCTGGTCCCAGGCTGCTGCACCAAGTCTTCATGTGCCTGACATTTGCTCCTGGTCAGAGAGGTCAAAGAGATGGAACATGAAAGTTTTGTCTGCCTCACTGATAAATGTAGACCATAGACCTAGTAAACCAGCAGTGGGCGATGATGTGCTAGTGCTGTTAGTCTTGCAGCAAAGAACTACTTTGTTAAACAAGACTCTGTTTCAGTCGTCTCACTATGTTCTGGGTCATAAAAATGTACCAAGACTTTCTCAGTCATTATTCCTGTGGTCAGAGTTAATTGTCCTTTCTTAGCAAAAATGTTTATTCTTTGGTTAACTGCTGGTGTACTGCTCAATAGTGTGAAGTCTTCTACAGTATGTGTGGTTGTCGATAGGATAGAATACCACTCTTTACAACCTGTCGTAATCAGTTTTGTGACCCGTAAAGTTGGCTACGGGATTTCTCTTATCACCGTACCCTGTATAATTCGTATTGAAACACTTTTGAATCTGAAAGCCCTGAAAGCGACAAGTTATCAAGGCAGATGGGGCTGATTTCCCCACTGCTTTATGGTGCAACGTAATTTCTAATCTGGTCCATTCTTCCCTGGGAGATAATGTTATCAGGCCTTTTACCACTGCAGGCCTGATTTTACTCCCTGAACAGTCCAGATCAGGACAATAATGCCGGCCCTAATAAATCCTCTTAGATTTTATTGATGGTTTAATTTTGGCCTACAGTTGTGTGGAGATGCCTTATCGTGGCACTCATGCTGGTTTCATTATGGCAAGGCCTGCAGTTGAATAGGAAGTTCAAGTAGGGTTAAACATTCTGCACACTTATTCATTATCCTGACAGCCAGCTTTGGGGACCATCTCTCAAGTTCATGCCTAACCCTAAATGTAAGATACAGTGCTCCCGTGAAACAGTTATGGATTTTGACATCCTCCCCAGATAGAAATCGTGAACTTAAATGGATGTAGTTAGCTGTTTTATTTGTGGGTATATCTTTGATTATAAAAGCAGACAATTTTACTTTATTTAGAAGAAAGCTCCTCATCAGTGCAGGTCCCTGGTTATTAATAATCGGAGCAGCCAGAGTCTAATAATCAACACATAGTAAATGTGTCAAGTACCTTGGGAACATACTAGCAGGTATTAAGGGCTGCATTATATGAAGCCAGTGTTACAGGAAATTGTGAACAAATTATTGCTGGGCATAATTTGCTGTACTGCCAATAAGTACAGCCGAATATGTGTTGTCCCGTGCAATTGCTTTTATGTAAGGCTCACATAATCATGTTTCTCTGTTGTCTTTATTGCTTTTATTTCACCCATGGAGGTAGATAGAAATTTCAGGTGTGTTAGGTAAATCATTTTCGACATGGCAGGGCATTTAGTGTCACAGTGATGGTATAGCAAAAAAGCAACTGTACAATATTACTGTTATACATGTACAGACTATACTATTTCAGAAATAGAATATTGTGTTTCTTCATTTTTACTTGTATGAATAGTGTGATCATGCACTATCATTTTTTTCAACAATGTTTTAGTGCCTCAGCTCTCCAATATGTATATTGGAGTCTTTATACTGTTGAAATGCTTTATGGTTGGAATTGGAAGATGGAGAGCAATATTTTTAACATTTGGACTTTGTATGCTTTGAAATGGAAAGGGGTGAAGTGTTGATTTCATGCTTGAGTGGAGAAAAACTAATCATATTTTGGATGTTATGTCAATTATGAAGTGAATGGCTCACTGGACTGATGATTCAATGGTTTCAGAACCAATCCCTATCTGTGCCATGCCTGTGGGGTCTCTGAACATGATCCTTCACTTTTACCTGCTAATTTTCACTTACATGTACATCATCATCTTCATAAACTTAATTTTCACATACCAAATCTAGGGATGACCAGGACTAGCCTTAACCAAGTTTACTAATTACAGATTGCCTAATGTACTTTTTTTTCTAGCCAGTTTTACAGTCAACAAGCATTCAAAATCAAGATATATAAGTTTTCCATGCTGTGACGCAACACTGTTTGTAATGGTGTATATGTTTTCTTTACCTTTCAGACTGCATTACACTGGGGTGCCAAACATGGGAACCAAGAGATTGTAGCATTAATGGCTGATGCAGGCCTAGATGTCAACCTCAGATCGGTAAGTCTCTCTTCTTCATCCTCTGAGTCATCATTTGGAGTGTGATCTTAATTTTATTATCTTGTCAATTTCAATTGTTTGGAATATGATTTATTTCATTGTTTCAAGGAAAAAAATTCATACATTGTACATTGTATAATTGCTTATTGATCTGACCAAAGTTGGTAGTATTGACTTTTGAACAAAAAGAAGTTTTAAGTGGGTCGATAGAACTGAAAGTGCAACAGTAAGGAGTTTCCCAAGTATGTGGAGCACCTATGCCTGGACTAACTGAGTCCCTATATTTTGCACGCTCTCGTTCACGACACAATGGATTTTCCATCACGGCAGCATGTGAGTATGAAACCTTCATCATTTCTAATGTCCGAGTCCAACTCTGATATGAAAATTAATAGCATATTCATGAAGACCCAGACTTAATGGCTTCCTTGGGGAACGGTTATTACAACAATGCCGGCAGAAATTGCCCGGGAGGACCCGATGCCAACACACAAATTTCCCAAAATGTGCAAATTTTGCCGGGTAATTGATTGATCCTAGGCGTTTTCATCAAGATTCTGTGGAGTGTGGAGGCACAGGGAGCACTGGAATGAATATGGCATTATAGAAGTAATGAGCCCGAAAATAAATATCTGGTTACTTCAACAAATTACTGTAGCCACAAGGCCATTTGTCATCTGAGGTTGGCTGGTTCTGTTGTGGACAGTTCTTCAATACCTGGCCTATTGCAATATCGGGATGGTACCTAGTGCTCTCCGCATGGCTGCATAGAACCATGATACTTGATGATCCTTGAAGGAATTGAGAAAAGAAGTCCACTCACAGAACATACTTTTTCAGGGGGGTATTATGGAAGGTTAGATACTGAAGTAACCAAAAGTTTGCCTCAACTTTTGAAAAAATGTATTCATTCATTTTTGAAGTCCTAAAAAGCAGCAGTCCTGCCACTAGAAATGATAAAGTACTTCTCATGATTATGTGTATCATTGTTGACAGGGATGTTACTGCATATTGTTATCTATTGTGAACTGGTGATCATTGCATTTTTGATAGTCTGTTTAATCTAACAAGCCTGGAAATAGTTTGATGTTATTCTCAAACACTTTCATTCTTTCATGAAAAGCTATAAAACTTTTGCAATACATGGCCTGTTTTTATGGCTTTAGCCTAAATATTTCATACCATTGATGATCTATTGGATGACTTCTGGTTTATTCATTGCCAATCTATTTGCAAAGGTTAATACAGGCTTGTCAAACAGAGCTTTCTAATATCTTGGCAGTGTCCTCTCTTCATATTTCATAATGCTGATTTAATTATTAACATGTGATATTGTGTGTTTGTGGCCCTGCTTCCTGATAACTGCTGGTAACTGATGGATGTGGACATGACAGGGGGTAAGTACATTTCTTGCCTGGAGCAACAAAAAGCTCTTGTTTTATTTATATTTCTTAATAAGGGTCAACACATTCTGATTTTTATCACTGCTATATCAAACTTGGTTGTACCAGCTGGTCTAAATTTTGTGACTTCTTTTATGAGCTACCATTTATTATTGGGGACTTGGATGAAAACTTGTCTTTTTATCTGCTTTCTTACTTACTTTCAAATTCTTACTTTACTAATTGATGCCAAGTTTTTCACAATATTATACAAAATGGAGAATTTTAATTGGATAGAAGGAATGGCCATGTCATTGCAATTATTGAACAGATTAGGGGTCCTTTCCAGTGTGAATGGTTCAAAACCTATAGTCCTATGACCACACCTGGGGCAATGCAATTGCTGTCGTTTTGAGAATACCTGAGTAGCCACTCCAGACCCTTGCAACAGTCGTATTAAGGTCACCTGAGTTTGCGCCGCATGGCAGCTGCTCCAGACCCTTGCGATTTAGCCCCGCTAATGTAAGCTCCTTGCAAGTCAGCCCATGGCTGCTAAAAGAGAGTAGTTGACCCACCCAATAACGATAGCAAACAATAACATACCATTTTACTTTATTGACTGTCAACAATCATATCATGAATACATGGATATGGAATACCATACGTATAGATTAACATGAACATGGCAGCTCATTTTTCCTCATTTTCCAAGCCTTGACATCTTTTTAGGTTTCGCATTTTTTGACCTGCAGTTTGAAAGAAAGCAGCTAGGTGTATTGCCCTATTTCACAATAATCCTTGCCAATATTGAAGTACCCTTTTTTAAAGTTAGATGTGGTCACAAGAGAAAAATAAACACTGATGAAAGTGAAGATAGTAGCACAGGAAATCGATAGATACCATTGTTATTCCAGTCTTTTTTTGTCCAACATTTCACCATAACAATATGAGAAACAAACTTTAAGATTAATTCATTTCATTACCATGGCACAGGGCTGACACTACATCAGAAACCAACATATCAGACTATGAATGATGACCTTAGAAAAAAAGATCTAGAGTAGGAAAAAAACTGATCAAATAACCCAAGGCCTGCTGCATAGATACACCCTGATTAATTGTGTGATGTTTGGGAGTTGTGAACAGTGACATACGGGAAGCTTGACCAGTGTAGTTGATATACTCATTAAAAGTTGAAATGCCCATCTATCAGAACACGGATTAATACCTGACAGACCTTGAACCCTGAAACTTCATACAGGAGATGATGCTGATGAATCAAGGTACAGACAGGTACGTTGTGGCTGTCCAGGGTGAGATGAGAGAGAATTGCGTGGCCAGGTTGTCCCCTCTCTGACCTTTACCTGCCCTCCGTGATCCCTACAGAAATGGTAGGAGCTTTGATTAGAAAACAAAGAAGCATAAAAAAGATCACCCAGCCATTTTGGTGCCAGGAGCATCTCAAGATATGCTAGTGTTGACAAAGCAGTGGTTTTTAATGAGGAGGAGGAAAAAAAGAGGCAGTGTCTGTCTTTGATATTGAACCGTCTTGGTCACCATGGATGAGGGATGTTTGTCATAAACCAGTGGTTTGACACCGCTGCAGGTGTATATTACACGCGTTTCGCTATTGTATTTTCAGATCTAACAGCTTGCGTGGCAAGTGAGCCGCCCCGAAGACAGTTAACGATCTCTGGCCTGACCTCTGCAGTGTGATTGCCTGACACTGTTTGACACGGGGCAAATGATCTTACCAAGTTAACTTTCCTCGCCAGCGGCACAAAATTCGATTCAGACGTAGAATTTGTCACTTGCTTTTTCATGTCAATGTTTAAACTATTTGAGAATTGTCCTCTTTATCTTAAAACTGGTTTGAAAAACGAAAGATTTGGTCCCTGAAAGATTGTCTCACGAACAAAAACATCTGCTTCATGGATGAGTGCTGTATGAAATTATGAATATCGTTTATGATGTAGCGATATCAAATTTAGGTTGCTGTATCAAAAACGCAGCCTGGAGCGGGATCCTCATTGCCCTGTGACCCCGGGAGCCCCCTGCCTGCCACTGCTTGACACGGGGCAAGCTCGGCCTGTCTGAAGCCTTCTTGCCGAGGGCACGAAATTCATCATATCATTTCTGAATAGCCGTATTCATAACAAGAGGACAACTTAATGAGAGGTGTGAAAGGCTTGCATGACAGCCTGCTAGCACGGCAGATAGCAGGGTACATCACGCCTAACCTCTGCACATCAAAGGTTACGTCCCTGTCAAAAGTGCATCTGTGTCGGACCCCCACACCATTAACGTCCATTACAGTTGGGCGTACGTTTCACCTTTTGTGCTCTCACTTCCCACCTGATCAGTAACTCTCACCCTCTTGGCCAGGTGCTAGCCCCAATTATCCTCTTAATGACCCAACCCATTGGAGTACTTATTATTCCACACCTATACCTTCAAAGAAAGATGCCACACCTTGTAATCACCAAAAGTCTTTTATTCTAATTGTAGCATATGGTAGAATAGACAGGTGTTTGCTTATATACATGTACTTGCCTGGGCTGTATGAGAGCCATCAGAAGGTGTTAATGTCAATATTGCCTAACTTGTCCCAAGCAGATTTTCACTTCTGAGAGAGTGTTAGAGTGAGCAGTACTGGACTAATGGTAGAATACAATTCTTTTGGTCAAAGAAGAACTCCCAAAGATTTGAAAAGACAAAGAAAATTTACTAGCAGATTTTTTTGTTAAATTCTATATTTTGAATCTCATTTTATATTTTCTTGTCTGCAATTTTACTCAACCATGGAGTGCATGAAACAGAGTGCACGAAACAGACTCTTTATGGTCAATGAGATCAGTTCAATTCTGCAATGAACAATAGTGTTATTTTTTCCATTGAGTGCTGCTTTTATCATTTATAGCTCAATTATATGTCTTTTGTCAAGCCATTAATTCCATCCAAGGACTCTTCACAACTGTTATCATAGCTATTAAGAGGGAAGTCTTGATTGTTGGGAACACCTGAAGCTAAAACACACAGAGACAATTATTTCACGATGGCCATTACTCGTAAATTGTGCAATGTTGACATTTATTTGCTCACAGAACACTACAAAAAGGACCGCTGTTTGTTACCATCGAGTTTTGCCCCCAGGGAAATTGTAAATCTGTGACTGTGTCCTAGACTGGGGACTGTACAATGTAGTGTATGTCAGACAGTGTGTTGTCCTTTTGCTTTAACTTTGTGTTCATAGTGGTTTGATACATATACACCAAGCTGTAGCACATCCATCCATCTGCAGGTGACACTATGTAAAAGTTATTAATGTCAGCACAACCTTACCCAGCTTGAAAGTGAAAGCTTATCTTTTGACCAAAGGGCAGCAGACGTTTGATCAGGACAGATCAAAGGCATGGTCAGGACAAAGCAGGACCTACAGGAAACATGGGGCACAGTGATAGTAACATTAGACAATGCTGGACACTCACAAAGAACCCAAAGACCCTTTGTGACATGGTATACCTTCCTGTCGGGGCGTTGGTCACTTGGCACATTGCTTCATGTCTAGATCTTATTTATAACTTCTTGGCTGACTTCCACAGCAGTCAGGAAACTTTGCTGTCTATCGATTAGCCCTACCTTCCCTTTGATAATAGGCGGGGAGGGATTTTGTCGTTCGAGATTGTCCAACTCAAAGAGACCTCTGTCTGTAAACCAGAAGTGTGAAGAGATAGTGTTGTGCGGTACTTAACCCTGACCAAAAGTGAGGGAGGGGGGTAGATGGACAAGGCTGATCTTGTTCACAAATTCAATAACAGGAAGGCTTTAAGAGACGCCTTCAGAAAAACATCAAGTAAATTCTTGCTTGATAAGGCTAACTGTTTGTGAGTGGGTGCTATCCTTGTGATGGTGTGTGTGTAGAACAGAGATCTTCATGTTTTCCTCTCGCGACAGGAAAAAGTGACATACTTACACTCCTTCCTGCAGCAGCTTCTGTTGCAACTGCTAATCTGCCAAAGCTATCCACAAGGAAAAGAAATGCTCAGTGTAATATTAATAATATTGTGATACATGTACTATTATCATGACTGGTGAACAATTGATGAAAACAAATCCACCTACCAAAAAATACAGACTCTGAGGTGATGCATTAGACTTTGTAATTATTACCTGTGCCAAACTTCTTCATTCGACAATAAACCATATCCATCCTAGCTGTGTTTGTTGTTTGTACTAATGTCAAATGTTTTTGTCTTCCTTGCTCTTACAGGGTTACACTCCACTGCACCTAGCGGCGATGTACGGTCATGACCATATAGTCAAGCTCCTCATTGATGCATACGGTAAGGGGTTGATTCTGTGACTGACATTGATTTGTGCAGTTGCAAACATGTCAGGATAGAGGTGGCCTAGAGAGGGTCTCTCAGTTCAAGCTTGAACACATTCAGCCTTGCCTTTCTGCCAAATTTCACTCAGTAGAACAAGATCCTGACTTGTTTCACACCCTCCCTGAAGCTATAACAGCCACATGTTTCATGGAGAGGCAAACCTTTCCTTGGAATGTGTCTGGCTTGCAGGGGCATGTACAGAAAAGATGCTGCTGTTAACACATCATAACCAGGTTTCCGTGTGGAGTGGAGCCAAGTGGAACACACGTTTCAAATGAAGTCCATTTTCCTTCCTTCCAAAAGGGTTTGTCACTTTGTTAGATGGAGATGTAGTCATGTCTGAAAGGGAACAGTTTCACAGACGTTCGCTCAGTTTTTAACTGGATGAAGTCACGCAATTCTAGAGGACACAGTTGTACAAAATGTATGAGCGTGTTCCTTAAGAAGTCTTTCTACTGCATATAAGGTCATTTTTGTTTTCAGTTAGGCCAAAACTGTCACAATGGAATGGGTACAGGAAACATTCTCATAAAGGCTCTGATAATCATAAATGCTTCAAAAATGAAGAAAGGCCAGTCCTTTCTTTATGTTCAAAATGTTGTATGCTTTTGTAGTGTTTTCTTCATTATTGGAATATAGAAATTAACGATACATCTCTTTTAGATGCCGATGTCACAATACGGGACTACAGTGGGCGGAGACCGGGACAGCGCCTGCGGCCGGGGTCCTCCACAAATGTGGATGAAGTCGTTCAACGTAAGAAGCAGCGCAGCAGCAGCCTCTCTTCTTTCAATCCCCGCCACTCCATGAAAGACTTCAAGGAACTTGTAACAACCATTGGATCTGCCCTGAAAATGAAGGCACCACCTAAGCACCACTAAATTTTCACTCACTGTGTTTGACATTTTTTTGTGCGTATCTGAGATTCTGACAACTGTTAAGTTGTTGTGAACACCATGGCATGAAGGGAAGGATTAAGTCTGAATGTATCCCACCTCTGAATACTGTTTCACCTTCAAAACCACCCTTGCACCCTCGTATGAAGAAGCTAGAGCTCTGCTAGACTCTTGTTCTTCAAAGAAGTGGACTTGAAAGCTGTTGTTCATGGGGATTCATCTTCATCAACTTCTTAAACCTGCCTGTAGATCAGTCTTCTGAGAACTTCCCACCTTCCCCTCATCTATGAGGGTCAACTGTACTTTGTAGAATGTGTTTCTTGTGTTATTCTTACCAAGGATCCTGAAGATCTTTGAAACTGTGATGGCATTGTGCCGTTAATTCATTGTAACAACAATAGTGAAGGCTGTACGTTTATCCTACCCACCGAAATTAATCATGACATGCAATTGTGTAATGTAACTTTGGATTGTAAAGTTGTAAGTTGTTGAATGTAAGGTGTGGGGATAAAGAAGTGTAAGTTATTGTATCTGGTATTTGTCACAGTATTACTATCTAAAAAGATATTTTGATGCAGGATGTGTTTGTAACTTTCATAAAGCAGTAACAAACTTAAGTAATGAAGACTGCAATTGGTATAAAAGTTGTCAAAAACGAAACTATAATCTAATCAGAAATTGCAGACAAATGTAAAATTACTGTAACAGTAACAATTTTTTGGAGAGATTTACAAAGTTATGTTAAAGAAATCTCTCGTAATACCTTCAATCATGGAAAGGAGAACATGTAAGTGTACAGTTACTCCATTATTTCTGACATTATTAACTCAAGATGCAATAGTGTATATGGAAATTATTTTGGTGAAGGGTACAATATTAAGCAGGATAAATGAAAAACATCAATATTTTTGACAGAAGTTATGTTGCACTGTAAAGTAATCATTTTTGGGGAAGGGAAAGTTTGAAGTTTTTTAAGGTAGTTCCAGTTGCCCTGAAACTTGATTTATTGAAGAATTGATGAGTTGTGGCTGTAGCCTTGGAGGCTGTAACAGGATAAAGCCCCTCCACATTATTACACAGATAAGCATGTTTCTACAGAACTGTGATTACATCTGTTTGGGCCTTTCTGCTGGGAGATAAGGGCTGCTGGGGGAGAATCAAGAAACAATTAGAAGGAAAACTGTTTTCACAACTTCAATCATTCTTGGTCTGTAGAAGTGAAGTAATGAAAATGTATGAGGAGGATGGACGGTCTGGCCAGGAAATCAATGCTCGGCTTCCTGCAAAATCAGCAACGATTTAGACAAACTGAGCTAATTTTCCATCAAGTTTGTGCCGGGGTGATACGTCTTCATAAAGCAGCCGGCGGTTCATAAGTTGGCGGGAGAGATGTGGGTTCGGCGTGCCTCACTATCGATCCTGGTGATGATGTGCTCTCTGACCAAAGGTGTTGGTGGGCAGATAATGTTGATGTCCTGTCCTGACAGTGAGAAATGGCTGCGATAACTTATCAGTAGTGTTACAATCACACCGCTCACCCCCGGCACTGATGGTCTTTAGATTTCAGACTAATGCCAAACGGAATGTGCCGTTACTGGAAATGAGAAAGTCTCCGGCCGCCGCATGCCTGAACACCTGCTGATGGCAGAACTTTGGCCGCCTCTCGGCTTGAGCCAGGGAGGAAATTGATTGGTGAAAATTACACAGGGACTGCGAGTCTAGATAGTTGCTGATTACAAAGGCCGGGTGATATCTACATGCAGCCGTGGTCATACGGACATGGCTGGACAACGGGAGATTATTAACCTTTCACATGTTGGACAAAAAATTGATGTGGGCTCCTCCGATCAGGGGAAGCTGGGGACATGGGTTGGAGAGATAAGACATATTTTCTCATTTGCAACCTCATCTTAACATTTTGCAGAGTAATTAGTTTTCCAAAAGAGAGTGGGATGAGTGAACTGGTTGCATAGTTTAAGAGAACTGACAGAGTGTATTTTTGTATGCTCAGTTTCTTTGCAATATTTAAGGAAGAAATTGTTGTTACAAGTCAGGCTTGTACTTGTGCAAAATATCCTTACTTCCTTGGAAGTTTGTTCTGTTTCCTGTTTACATGATGGAAACAGACTAACCTCCTTGGAGCTGGGGAGCAGTTGTGGAAAGAAATAATGTGTCGTAACAAGACTTTTGATAATAAACTTATTCTGGTAGAAATCTCATAGGTGTGTCTGTAGTCCATGTACACTGTCCTCTCTCATCAAGCTGTAAAGCTCTGTTCTGCACCAAAGGGTTTTCAATATTGGTGCCCTCTGAGATCCCAGGGATTGTCTGTTGTCACCTGTATGACCCCATGGGTGTGTCTCTTAATGTGTGTGCCCACCTCCCTATCACTACTGAAACACCTCAGCACATCGCTGTTATTAGTTGTGGCTGCAATAAAGCGTTCCAGTCCATGTAAGAGCTAATATGTGTGTGTATGTTGGGCCCAGGGCAGGCTGGTCATCACCCTGTCAGACCTGTGACAGTGATGGAGCAGGCTGCCTTATCTTTACCTGTGGGGCCTTGTGTAGGCATGTTGTTTCCTCTTACTGTGCTAGAATTGGGACATGTGGGGCCTTGTGAAACAATGTTTTACCTGACACTACAGGTTGGTGTGTGATACCCAACATGGACTGTCCAACATGGTGTCTCACCTTTTCTAAATCAGGCCATCTGTCCACATGTGGTTCAGGTGATCTGTCCACCTGTGGTATAGGTGATCTGTTCATCTGTGGTTCAGGTGATCTGTTCACCTGTGGTTCAGGCGATCTGTCCACCTGTGGTTCAGGTGATCTGTCCACCTGTGGTTCAGGTGATCCGTCCACCTGTGGTTCAGGTGATCTGTCACCTGTGGTTCAGGTGATCTGTCCACCTGTGGTTCAGGTGACCTGTCCACCTGTGGTTCAGGTGATCTGTCCACCTGTGGTTCAGGTGATCCGTCCACCAATGGTTCAGGTGATCTGTCCACCTGTGGTTCAGGTGATCACCCCCTGACATTGATGGAGTGCTGCACCTTCTCCTAACCTGTGAGTGGATCTCTCCCACCTCCACCCTTCCTCCTCAGGGTCCAGCCTGTTGCTTCCTCCTGCTGACCTGCACAATCCCTCTGTGAGCTTTATCTCCTTCCCTCCCAGCGATTCTCACATCACAGGCAATCTTTCACCCATCTTTGTCATCATCTGTTGTGGAGCAATTGCTGCCCTTTATCATGACCGCCTGTCACACCTTTCATTGATTCTTTGCGGTTCTGACTGCCCAGGTAACTGGTGGTGTAGCTGTCGCCCTCCCTCCCACCAATGCACCCTTCATGCCATACATTATAATTGCATGCCTTGTGTTTGGTGGTCAAAGTTTTAGCCTGATAAACATGCCAGCACACAATGAGACCGCTTTTGCATGAATTTTGGTGCTTCACATATAACAATCATCTCTCTGTTTGGGCTCCTGTGCTAAGGTTTTGTCTAACATTTTCAGTTGGTGTGGTGGGGATATTAATGCTACATCATTGGCAAAAACCCATGACGAACACAACTTTTCCTCTCTACTTCTTCTTGCCGATTCCAAAGTCTTTTTTCAAGAGATTGATTGGACAGCAAAGCAATCTCATTTATCCACATATATGCCATATATACATTATCCAACTTGCCTTTGCAGTTGTTAAGCCCCTGTCATATGTTCAGAACCACGACTTCTCCCACTACTTCCCAACTACGGTTGGGTCTGGGTTTGGAGTTAAGGCCAAAATCCTATTATAGCTCCAGTTTGCTCCTCTGATCACATCCAAGCAGAATAAGACTTAACTAACTTTGATTGAATGTTCAAAATTCATACTCAGTCGGTGCTGACAAGTTTTAAAGATTAGTAGGCAAGCTTGCTGACAAACCTCAAACCACACAGACAGAGGACCTTGCTCAGGACTAACTACCTGTGGTGATCTGGAGGAGATTGGTAGACCATGGTTGGCTATGTGTGACAGGAGCTTAACCCAGCTAATTTGCATATTAAGAGAACTGCCTCTGACATGACTTTTTTTTATAAAAGAGTGCATAACAGTTTCATTTATGGACAGCTGTGCTGTTTTGAATGTGTTGTAAAGCACAAATGTGCTTATAATTTTGTACCATATACAATGTACACACCAACACTTACCATACTAAAACCCTTACACATTACAGTAACACAGCAAGCAAGACCAAATGGGTAGAGGAATCATATTAATCATTTTGAAGAAGAACAAACATTTTTAACATCTCGATGAATAAGATCCCTTTTTCTCTGACAATGAACACTTATAAAGTATCAATACCTTTCAATGACTGAATGAGGGTGAGATTTTATCATATTAAATGATTTTGTAATAAGATTTTGTAACCTACGCTCAGATTTTGATATCTGGATGTCAAATTTGATATCAAGGACTCGAACTCCACCAGCACCCATTCCATTCACAGATCAAGTGTGCAGCACCACAATTGCCTCTGTCTATCAAAAACACAATAGTGGGTTGCTAAAGTACTTGTAACACTTGGTTTGATCACCAGTGACCTTTGATTTCAGAACAAAAGGCAGTTGGTACAGAGTTGAACTTCAGTTGAACTTTAGGATCACTAACAGAACCAATATACTCCATGAAGATAATGCACGCTGCCAAATATTGCTGAAATTTTCTGTCAGGATCAGTTGTAGTACGTTTCAAGTGAATGTTATGACTATATTATTTTAGTTTTTATTAAAGATTTTTTTGGGTAAGACTACAGCTACAGTCCTTGGGTAAGTCGTAAATCTGACCTCAAATCTGTTTTAACTTCCGAATTTACAATTTGATCAGTTTTACGTCATTAATTTCAGTGTTTTGGATAGACCGGGGTGATATTTTTGTTCTAACAAGCAATTCGACCATTGAATTGAATGAAGGTTTAACACAAAGAATATTCGCTGTTAGATTTATCATGTAGCCAAGTGGACTGGCGTAGGGTTAATTAAAGTTGTGGGTTGATAATACCAGAATGATTGGAATGTTTAGATGCTGAAGTTTTAACTGGTCAAGGAGTTAAAGTTCATATTTGATAATAATTTTGTTGAATATGTAATATACTACAGGTAGTTGACATAAGGATTAGGCCCAAAGACTTGACTTGGACTTTGGCTCCCAGGTCATTGAGCATAATTGTCCTTCTTGCAGTTTGACTGTGATGGTCCATCCTGTAGCAGTGATATGGGTAAACAGCCTGCTAATCCCACAAACGCCAGCACATCAAGAAATAACAGGACTCAAGACAAATTACCGGCATTCAAAAAACAAGAACGATCAAACATAAAAACATGGCCTGTTTTTAGTGAAACAAGTTTACAGAGTAGTTTGCAAAACAACTTCAGACAATAGCTTACTGGAATGACCTGTGGATTTATTTATGATTTCTGGCGGAATGTCTTAAGGGACGTGTTGTCATAATACATGTACAAGGGAACAGGGTGTAGTAAATAGGCAGCGATTTCTTATCGATCAATTTATCTTCATTCTCATAAAAGGGATCTAGCTTGTAGATAAGCAGCATTGTGCCTGTTACCCAGGGACGAGCTGTAGCGTCCGTCTGTCAGATTACACCCCAGTCTTGCTGTGTCATGCTCAATTATTCATAAGACACTGTTTATGGCCTACTTTTCGATGAAGAGAGGAGGGACCTTCTCACTTTGACAGAACAACCATAGTCATACTAGTATATAAGCTATTGTCCAAAGTTGTTTTGCAAAGTACTCTGTAAACTTGTTTCACTTAGATATGCAGTGTTTAGGTCATCCTTGTTATGAAAGCCTGGTAATATGTCTGATCTACCTTTTGTACATTTTGTTCCTGCATTTGTCATTAATCAGGACAATGTTTTTTCCTGGTTGAATTACAGCAAAAGACATAAATACAAAGAATGATGATGTAATAAACTTATGCTTTAATATTCTTTTATTGCATCATTAACATATCTGCCAAGCAAAAGTTTTATGGTAAGTCACATGTTGCTACTTGCAAGGTGTTTCAGAATTAATTTTCATAATAATTGTGGTGCTGGTAGCATGAATATGGGCAATCCATGTCATGGCACATACAATGTAAAGGCCTATACTTGACAATGTAGATGTTATATTTGGGCATCTTCCATCTTCCCTTCATGGCCGTACTTTCAAAGTTGTAACCTCTGTTTGTTTTTCCCCCTCAGAAAAACTGCATGTGGCAACAAAACGTAAGTAACTTTTTCATATTTCATACTGTTATAGAATGATGGGGAAAGTGTATATAAGACTAGTACAGGCAATGGTGGCCGTAGTTGATAATGTACATCGTGGTATTGTCAATTATCTTTTTTATTGAGAATTTTATACAATGTCATGTATTACCTTAACCTGTGGAAGTCTTAGGTAAATTGTTTTAAATGAGTGAGAAGAAGCAAATATTCTGTTTGGGATTTTCTGCTGGCTTAGGTAGGGGAGAGGTGTGTGAAAGTCTCTTAACCAGCTGATCCTATGGTAGCATAACAATTAGTATCATAATCTACATAGGAGTATCCATTGGCTACACTCCTGGCAAAGGAGTGTAACCAGTGCAGTTACTCCTATGAAGGTGGCTGCACTTTTGATACTATCTTATGCTACCTTAGGTTTTGCTTGGAGATGAAAAGTCTCTAACTTTTGTCAGGTTAGCACCATATGGCTGTATGTAACTCAATTACCATGCTGAGGTTGGTGATCAGAGGTTAGATATGATGATAGAGATGTACAGAAGGTATTGTTCACCAAGGATCAGCCTTTCAGTTTGAAATGGTAGCACCCAAACAGACGTGTCCCTCATCTGTCTTTTGAAGTCTAATATTTTATTGCTTGTCACCTGACCTGGTGTCCCCCAGGGGTCCCCTCTGGTCCCATCTCTACCAGCAGGTGAGTGCCAAATGGCAGGGGCAGGGTGATGGCTGAGCACATGCTCCATCCCTCAGGGCTAACAATCACAACAAAAGTGTGATGCACACGCTGCCAACTTTACCATGTCTCCTTGATGAACTGATAAGAGGTAATGAATAATGTTTACATGCAGATGTGCATGTCACTGACTCCTGAGAGAAGCTCAACAACCTGTGGGGCAAGTGCATAAACTCTGCAAATTCATATCACTGTCCTATATTTAGTGGTGGCAAACAGCCTCAGTTAAGGGCACTACTGAACTTCAAAACTCTACTTTTATTGACTCTAAATCGACAAACTAAAACTTGATTACATGATCATGCTGAATCTGTGCAATTAAAAGCTCTGATGATACGTCTTGGAATTATGATGATATGTAGATTTTAATGTTTAAAACAAGCCAGAATAGGGCTCAGTCCTTAATAATGCAGTTGTATTAAAGTACATGTAACATTTTTCCAGACAGATTTAACAATCACTAGTAGTTCCAATTTTTAATTGATGATATTTATTGTGTTGCCACTACTAGTATAACGTATAGTGCTATCAGGCATTAACCCCCAAAAAGTATGTCCCTCACATTTTCTTAATCAGCCAGTCAGAAATTCATTCAGCTAAACACAGCATTGGTGAAGGCCTTGGTTTTGCAAATAGATGAAATGCTAATCCTGACTTTGCCTGGATTGAGATGAACTGATAGGAGAAGGTGAGCTTTATATCCCCAGAGTAGGACCAGTCTTATCATTTTGTGGATCACAGGGTTTCAGCCCAGCCTTATTATATATAACAAGAAGCACCCAAGGTCTCTGGAACCCCAAGAGATGAGGTATCGGTAATGATGGCATGTCCTTTTGTGCTGTCCCAGTTGGAGAAGCGACAAAAGGGCAGGAGGAATTAGACTAGAAGATGGTTGTAAAGTGTTTTGAGTGAGGGCAGGTTGGCACCTGCTGTCAGCTGGAGTCAAAGTCAGACCTGTCTCTATGGAGTTGTGTGACCTTCTCAACCCAGTGCTAAATAGCACCATCTCTACGCCACAGTAAATGCTTAGTACATGTAATACTTGATTTCTTGGGATTAATGGAAAACTATGTAGTACAGATGCAGACTATGAATGTAACAAGCCAAGCCTAGTTTTTTTTGACGACGCCTCAGGGGAGTCGTCAAGTGGTATATATTGCATTCAGTCTGCAAAAATTCTAGGAATTGCACAGGCATTTCCACAGGAATGCAGTATGCTGGGTATGCAAGCCCTCCCCCCAAATCTGTTCCAGATGTATCTCTGGTATGCAATGGTGGATTGTAGGTCACACTTGCTCTTTGGAATTTGTCCTTTGAAACCAGACAGGGAACTCTGCACAATGGATCACGTTGTCTTGGTTGTTATGTTATGTTATGAAGGATACATTTTCTTTTCTAGAGCTTGTTCAAGCCATACGCCACAGGCAGACAGGAAATACTTCTGTAGTGCTCAGCTGTAGGTTTAGGTCACTGGCAGACAATTGTGCTGTACCGGGGATAGTACATTTCTGCTGGCTGTAGTTTTATGTTACAGGTGGGCTAGTATATTGTGCCAGGGATAGTGCGACAGGGAAGTTCCAGTCTACTTCTGATTTGAGCTGTATTGTTGTACCCTCAATCGTCGTCATGGCAATAATACATTTTTATTGCCAGTCTTGTTCTGGTTGTGTACAATCATATGGTTTAATGTTTGATACAGTACTCTATCTTACCATAGCAGTGACTGCAAACTAACTGTATTTACCTTCGCCAAGAAGCTAAGGTTGTGTACATGTATTGATATTCAGTATGTGGGTAGGTCTTGATGAGACCTGGAACAATTCAATTTTGGACCCTCTAGTGGCTTGTTACGGTACTGCAGCAAAACTTCCGGGTTCGATATCTCATTAGATATGTTTACAAAAAAAATATTTACAGCTTCAGTCAAATTTACGACAAAGTATGCTTCTTTTATAGCCATCTGGAAGACAAATGTCTAACAGTTGTGTGAAATTTATGGCTGTAAAGTTTCCCATTAAAAAAAATTGTTGGCAAAGTACAGGAGTTGTGGAGATCTTTAATAAATAATGTTTACATTAAGCCGGCATGTGTTCGCATTTGAAAAGAGAAATTTACTATCTTCTTCGTTGTAAATCAGCTATAAATTCCCCTGCTTTGTTTCCAATGGTTGACCTAAGGTGTTTGAGATGATTTCAGATCCTTGCGTGACAACCCGTTCTATTTTTCCCCAGTTTCTGGAAGACAAATGGCAAGGAAGGGTAGTTTGCAGGTCAGGAGACAGATAGCAATCTAGCCTGCATTAATGAACATATGTCATCAATTTATTCATGTCGCCCAAGCAGATTCCATTAACAACGCCATAAAATGGGCCGTTGGCTGCCAGATATTAATATTTCATACAAATGAAACAGGAAAAGAACAAAGTACGACCATGTCGAGTGGCTTGTATCACATTATTAATGTAATTATAGTGTGGTCTATAGTCTTCCTCAGGAAGCGAATGTTCTTTACCCTGACCCCAACACAAAGTTGGTGAATACATGTTGAATGTTTGAGCTAGCTGCAGACATGTTGGCGTTGTTATTGCTTCGTCTTCCCTTTGTTTCAATTATGAGAGATTTGTTGCACAGATAAGCATTGTTTTGCCCTCTCCCAGTCTCGGAAGGTTTCATGAAAAATTTACACGTTGAACAAATGAGGTAGGTGTGAGGCAAAGTGTCGCTGTCACGTCTGGTTTTATCTTTACCATCAGCGGGGACCATACAAAGGCCCACAGGGCAGGCGGGGGAAGCTCCTATTGTCAACTTCCACAGTGATTGTTAGACATAACATGTGCAGAGGTGACTGCGATAAACCCACCAACAGAACTAGACATACTATTAATGAAATCACTTTTCGAAGAATCAAAGGGAAAAAATCTCTTACATCTTTCTTCTGTCTATATGTATATAAGCCTTCCAATATGCTGCATTTGACCAGTTAATGGGGACTCTGCTTGTGTCATGATTAAAGTTTCTAGCTCCCTTAGATCAATTTGTGTAAAATTCCAAATTTAAGGGTTTGCATTCTATAGACAGTTTTCAGACTTTGTTATGATTTCACATAATAAATTTGCCTTATAACAGTCTCTTTATCTATGAATTATTGTACCTTTGTTCCAAATGTTCCAAAATTTCTGTGTGGTATTGAAAACTAGCTTTTCCAAACTTTTGGTGATTTATCGGTGTCCCACAAGGGCCTTCCTACCTTTTGCCACCAGCACTTGGGAATGCAGCATTCGTGACCAAACACAATTAGTACAGCAGACAACCATAACTTACCTGTGTTCAGAGATCCTTATCAGGTGGGTTATTGCTAATATATGACCATCTACAGCTCGAACAGGCATATGGGGCTATCTGATTTGGAGATCAATGTTGTATTGAAAAGTAAAGGCAAGCACATGTGTATGTCCCCTGAAAGTGATGTCATCGTCCTTACTTTTGTTGCCTCATTATTTAATAGCCCAGTATGTATATGGTGTACTCACCACAGGTACATATATGATAGTTCTATACATACTGTTCTTCTCTAGTACATCCTTGTTTCGTCCATTGTTATGACTTCAAAGTGCTTTGAAGAAGCTGCAGATATACTACAATTGCAGATGACTATTTGTCATTTTTTGTGTGGTATTTTGATAGGAAATGCGGTCCCCCATGATGGTTTGTGGTTGATCGTGGGTTACTGTACGCCAGAGGCAACGTAGATTGTATCTGGGCGACTATGTAGGAGCACCTGCCCATTCTGGAAATCTCTCTTTGTCTGTTATATTAATTTTTTGCTTTCGCAGATAAGAAATGACATGATCTTTTAGCCAATCATTGTGTTTGTACCAACTTCCTGAGTCCAGAGCATGTACCATAAAAAAGGGCAAGGTTAGTATGCCTCCTTGTCATAACCACATGTCAACATTGAATGCTGAGCAAATGAATGTGTTTTGTTCCATAACCCTATGGGGTAACTGTAACCAGGGTGACATCCTCCACAGTGCTTACAAACAAATATGACCCTCGCTGTAAGCTTGACGTCACATCGCATCGTCAATGGGAACTGCCAACCTCTACGTGGTGCGTCCATGGCGGGTGAGAGCTTGTCCCAGGAATGTTGATGCTTATCTAGAAACACACCTAGAGTCTAGTTGTAAAGTACATTGCACTTCACTGTGAAGCAGTAAATGGCTGACTCAGAGTAGGTCCATGCCTCACGGAGAAGCTGCTTTATGCAAGTCATTCCTAAGTAGTTGTTCAAATGTCAAAATCCACAGTTGAAGCAAAGCATGAAGGACTTTCTGTAATAAGTCCAGGTGGTCTTATCTAATTTTGTGTGCCCTTTGGTGTTTGTCAGAAGAAAGGTAGATTTGTATCTGCCTGTCAGCATATGACAGTACGACAATGCCTGACAAAGTTTAACACACTCCAGCCCTCGTCTTGGGGCGAGGATTAGTCTTGTCGGCTTTTTAGATCTGTCTCTCAATTGTCACGCAAATGAGTTTCCAAGTTCGGCCCTGGTGTCAGTGAATACAACACAACAAGCTTCCGTATCGAGTCCATCTACATTGTAGCAATATGTTGGTCCTGCTTGTCTGACAAACTGGCTTGTTTGCTTCATAGCTCTCAGGGGCACAGGTTACCAGGGTGGTGTCCTCTCACCTGAGGTCTGAGCAAATATCGCCCTCCGACACCTCGACAAGATAGCCATTGGTTGCCAAGGCAACGGGATATCACGGTGTGCTATCTCGCCATCCGTGACACGTCTGAGCGTTGTCGGAGACAACAGGTGTTGGCGGCGTGTCGGCACTTCATATCTTGTTTGTCCCCCAAACAATGGTGTTCATTATGTTTTGGCAGTCTATAAACTCCAATTTTTCTGCAATAACAATGTTGACAGAGGCTGATAAGCCAGCCATATTTTGATTTGTTAAATGTTCTGTATGAGTGTGTTTGCTTTCTTGGGCGTCTGGATGTTTACTCTGGACGACCCGCCACTCCGAGGTGCGAAAATGGCTCTCAGGAAGTGTTTTTCTGGTGGCGAGATTGTCATGACCAAAGTTCGATTGTAAAGTTCAGTCCGAGTAAATAGTACTCTTTTGACATATGCTTCCAGACAGATGTTGTCACACATGTATGCTTGTTTAAGGGATGGTGGGAGTGTCATGTATGTACCCAGTGTCTGTCAATGTGTCAGAAAATGTTATTCAAAGGAAGTGCACATTAATCAAAAGAGGGTCACTATACTACAAAGAGGAAGTTGATTAGATTACTCACTGTGTGTTATAACTGGACAGCACAAAAAAAACCGCCAAGCCACCTTCTTTTTGGAGACACTTTTACCCATGCCTCTGAAAACACAGACTAAAAGCGCCACCTGTTCAAAGACTGGTTTTGCAGCAAATATTTTCTTGATATTGAAGTTGACAGCAATTTGATAGCATATTCACACTAACTATAATATGATGTTTGAAGTTGTGAGTGATATGAAAAAAATATGTTGATCTTAGAAATACATTTTACATGACTTTATGACAAAACTTTCCATGCTGTACATGTACATTCAGTCAATGTAGGATGTTGGTTTGGAGCTCCTATCCTGTTTTGCTTCATTAAGAATCCAGACATGGAGTACCAATGCTAGGCAATGGGAGTCAAGGTGATGTACATGACTGGCCACACTGGCTTACTTTTATGGATGACATCCACTGGAGACCCCAAAATTAATGCGAGCGGGCGAAAAAAATTCAGCAAAAATAAAATGTGCTGCTAAACCACAGGACTAAACATCCATACCATTCTTTCCCAGGCTTGGTTTATCTTATGTTCACCTCCAGTATGACTATAAGAGACAATTGTTGCCATTTCAGTAATGATTTTATTGCCTTCTTGTTTCAAGATTGTTTGAAGAAGAAAACATGTGGCCCCATGCCCAGACCATGTGCCCCCCTACTCTGGAGAGCAGGTCCTCCAGTAAGCATGAAATTCTGACTGATATGGAGTGATATGTGGCCACAGTTTGAAAGGTGAAAATAATTGCATGCACCAATGTCATCCATGAAATTAAGTCATTGTGGCCATAGTAAAAAAACACTTCCCAACCTACACACACCCAGGAAATGACGTGATGGTGTTTACCTGTACCAGGCACACCTGTTCTGGTAAAAGTTTCAAGTCATGCTAAGATGTAAACTAGTATGAGTAAGCAGGGTTGGACAAGCTTAAGTCCACTAGCCCTATTGTCCAGAGCATGTGAAAGGCTGATCGGGCAAGTGCATGACCTACCCGACTTGCCCGAACGGGCAAGTTAGATTTTTCCATTGTGTGAGTGAGTGAGGTTTCTTATACTTGTCACTTTTTTCAGTCAATGACATCAAGCAATGGTCAACATAGAAAATTAGAGGCAATAATAAGAATCCCAGTGGTGGAAATGAAAATACATATAAAAGGTACATACAAAATGTAATTTTGGGCAAGTGAAAAGTTGGTTCGGGCAAGTAAATCTTTTATGTGCTTGCCCGATAGAACAAGTGAATTTTAGAAAACTTGTCCAACCCTGAGTAAGGATGAAGATGATGTTCAATATATCCTCTCTGAATGTACATGTATGATCTTTCTGAACTGTGTATTTCACCTCTGTATGACCTGCCTGCATGCAGCGCCCATTTTGATGGGAAAGAAGTACAGACACATACAAATTAATCATGTTCGCCCTTCTGTCATACCCATTTGTTTGCATGGCTCCCCTTTCCTGACACCTTGCATATGCTAACTGGTCCTAGCCCCGCTTCTCTGACAAGAAGAAGTGCCAGAAAAGTGTGTTTATAGAGGCGATGTGGTCCAAATTTTGAAATGCCAACTGTCACTTTCTTAATAAACCGTTTGTGTAACAGGTGGTTTTTCGTATAAACAGACATGGATTAGTAAAGTTGGTACAGGAAGTTTTGGTGGGTTTATGAAATGTCCTACAAGGGATGTGATGAAAAGTATATTTGCAGAGATTAGAGGTGAAAGCTGACAAGAAGGTTGTATAGCACAGTCCAGGCTGGGGTCTATATATAGCGTTGGAAATGCTTTAAAAACTGTATGTGTAGTTGGACTGTTGAGTCTACACAGTTAGAAATAATAAGTCCCCTCAGACTTGGTGTGACCTTATGGAACAATGTATGTGACACAACATTTATACACTGCAGGTTATACATTTGCTGGTCTAATTAACGGTTTCCTTGACCACTTCCAGTCTAGGAAGGGTACTTTGTTTATTATAGCCATTAAAGACAGTGGTTGTTAATGCCATCAAACTTTGTTAAACATGCAACATTTTATGTTGAAAAGAAGAAGTCAAATTGCTTGAATTATATCCATGGTGAATACATTTATAGTGAGTAGTAAAATTATGTTGTTAGGGAGGATCATATACATGTACCTTTGCCAGGTTTTGATATCTTCTGTTCTATACAACCTATGGTCATGATCATTTTTGGATGGTAGACAATTCTTGTGTCCAGGATGAAGTGACGTAGGTTTAGGCCCTCTAGTCACTTTCTTTGGAACTGCAGAGGGTGTTTTAATCATATACTTTGATCAAGATAATAGTTGACGAAATGAAATGTTGTTGTGTTTAAGAAGAGTTTGATATTTTGTTATAAAGGTGTTCTGTACTTCCAGAGTTCAAGTGGGCTCGTGGGAAGACACAGCAGAGGAAGTCGTCTGTACCAGCCATATTCCAGAGAGGCCTGTCCAGGGACACCATCTTCGCTCAGGGTGGGAAGACCCCGCCCTCCACACCAGAGACCACACCCCCAGTCCTCAGGAAAGACTCTTCCCCCAGCATGCTTCGTAGGGCATCTGTGAGTATATATGTACAGCATTATTCGTGGCACCTCGTAATATATACGGGAATGAACTGAATTGAACTGAGGCAAAAAATAGTTAGATCTATCCATGTATGTATTTATAAAACAGAAATGATCAGGTGAACTTTTCACCATTTGTTTTGGATTCAGAGGACTTCAATATTTTCAATTACTCCATCTCATTTATATTGTGGATGAACACAGATTTTATTTCATTTGCAGTAATGCTCTAGCCTGAGTACCATCCTCCCGGGTTTGCCAGCAAAATTGTTGAGCCAGCAGTCAATACAGAGGATGGTACTCAGGCTAGTAATGCTCTATTATAACACTTACTGGAGTCTTCTGGACTAGCAGGTCAGCAAACTCCTATCAATTATAAGCCACATTATTTTTTTGGGGGGGGAGGGGGGAATCAGCAAAGCTATTCCACAAAAAGGTAATGGTTTATGGTTTTATGTGCTGACCATGTGGACAGTCCTTCCACCTTGCCACAACACAAATCCTTTATACCTGACATAAAAGGGAATTAATGGCCATTGAAAAGTACTGCACTTGTGGGAAATTACAACATGGTGCAATGACTTGACCCTTGGGTGGCCTAGGTCAGAAACTTTGGAGTTCCTAATGCTTGTATCCAATATGTGCTCTAACATGGGCCCTTGCCACTAAAACCTTTAACGTTGATATCAATCACCAGCCACTCCTTAATTAAACCTCAGAATGTACCATCTGGAGTAGATTTGTTGGACGGCTTGATTAGTTTATGATGGCCCTTACTCTGCGCTGGTAACGGGCAGACATTGTAGCGGTCAGTCGTCAGGTCTCTACAACAAGATGTTTCACTTTACGAGAGGATGACTGTTATTGGTCCAGAGAGGATACACTTTTCCTATCTCTACAATGTTTTGTGCAATTGGCAAGGCAAGAGAACAGTTACTTGCTGGTCAGCCACATTGATACCTCAATTCCAGAGAGACGACCAGTAAAATGCTACGACTTAGGAAGCTTTGATACCACTATGGCCAAAAGCAATACACTTACACAATAAAAGCACCCTATTAGCTGATTATACTGCAAAGGAAAAGGATATTAGCAAGATTGTGGGTAAGTCTGGCCTTTCAAAGTTTGGACTTCAATCGATGCAGTCAATTCTCCCCCTGTATCCACTGAATTGGATCAATAGCAACTTAAGGAGATGGATTTTATGGTTGATTTAGCGCTTTTAATGGGGCAAACTTGCCTGTCTTCTTCCTCCTTTTCAGGCCTCGAAGGTCATGCCTCCGCCAAAGTTCCCGGCACCCAAGACCAAGAAGAAGGATAAGAAGGACAAGAAATCCAGGTAGATTTGTAGGGTGGGTTATGGGCAGCGACAGTTAACGGGTGTTTCGGTGACCCCCGGACACTGCGACATGCCAAATTACCATGTCTCTATGTCTCCTTACCTGTAATGGCATTTGCTTTCGTAATCCGAATAACTGTGCATTACTCCGGCAATATATCTAAGGGAAAGAGCTTTTGATTTGGCTTCTGGACCAGTCGTGGAGGATCTATCAGAGGGCTTTTTGGCTCAATTGGAAATTGCAGGAGTATTGGTCAATGGACTAATGTTTTCCTCCGGATGATACTGCATTAAAGGTTAATGGCACGGAAAATGTGGCCGCATTACCCCGGCCCCGGACGATAATTGGTTGTGTTGGAAATAGCAGAAAGCACTGACCAGGGAAGGTCATCATTCTGGCCTGATAACCAGCTCTCCCCCACCCACCTGGTGTCTTCATGTTCTCTCATTAGAGTGCCCAGTCCTCTTCATTAATTGGACTGGCGGACACTCAGCCTGAGACCCCCTAGGTCCCTCAAGTAGGACCACTTTAGACGTGAAGAGAAAAAATTATTACCAAAGTATCCATGATGAGCGCTGAGGGCTTGTGCCAAACTGACCACATTGTCTTCCTAGCACTGCAGTAACAGTATGTTTCCCTGACAACACTTCAGACAATTGCTACCAGTTACTTATGATAAATGGAAAAGGTATGACGTTCTAATACTTAGATTTACTCAATGCACATGTACACTTAAGCACATTGTATAGACAATGAAAACTCTGGAACTGTGTAGTCCACGCTAAAGCAGCTGTCTGTCTATGCAGACACCACGTCCAGCTCTTAAGTCTGACAGAAAACCTGAATCCTGAATGCACAATGTTTTTCAGTGTTTTTCGTCAGAAAGCTGACCATGTATTTCAGCATCTTTTGATATTTGCATAAACAATGTAAGGTGTTCTCATGTTTTGGGTAGTACACGTAAACTTATACTTTGATCTGTTCTAAACTTAGATCAAGAACAGCCTTGGTAAAAATATCTTTATTGCAACTATACAGAGAAATTTATGATCTTTGTCAAACAAATGTAGCAGGTGTGGATATTGCAAACAATTACAGCAACCTACATTTCTATCACATGCACAGTTTAAAAGTGTCAGGGATCTCATATTGAATGCCAGATTCTTCTTATAGAAGTCCAATTACTCTAGAGCCATGTTTGCAATAATATCAAGCTCTTGTCCACTTTATTGGCAAAACTTTGATCCATTAAAAGTTACCGTGGCTTTTCCTTCCCTAAAACAACCTCATGAGACACCAAGCCTGAGTTGCCCACTGGCTACACTAACAGTTAAAGATTTAGAAGATTTCCAAACACTACGTACATAAAGTACTGGTAAGCCTCACTGTTGCAAGCGCAGCAGAGATGAAAGAGTTGGACATGAGCATGGCTAAGGCCTGAGCAGCCAAATACCCGTTTTACATGCAAAACAGTGGTTACCGCAGTTTGACACGATCTATATACCATGTCATCTGAGAGGCGATCAGATTCATGAAAAACTTACAGTGTCCCCTTGAACAGGGAACCCCAGTCGTAAATCACAGGACGGGGGACTTACGCACCTGTCCGTACGAGTTGGAAGCCACGTATGTCGTTTTCATGCGGGGCACATCGCAGCCGGGAGATAAGGCGCCGAGGCGGACCTGTCATACTTTGACTTTTACCTTGTATTTCGGCAAAGTTTCACACAGTCCTTATCGTGATGGAAGGGGATCATGCCATGTTAGCATGAGCAGTGCTGTAATTACCACAAAAGGTCCAAGTGTGCAGCCAGATACTGCCTAATGGCAAAAACCAATCTCTCCCCACATCCTAGACATGTGATTCAGCACGCGATCAATACCTTTCATATTTCTAACATCCCTTCCTGCCAGTCTTATCGTAATGGGAGGGGTAGCCAGCCACTCATGTAATTACGCCACAGAGTCTAAGAGTATTGGGAACTTTCTTCTTGTCTGTCTTACACTGATTGAAAGCCAAGGCCAGACCCAATTTCGGTGTCCATTTGTCGATGCAACCTTTACTTCCCGAATGTACAAAGGTTCCTAGATTAAAGAAGAGGTAGAGAATGAGTCAAACAACAGTTCTGTCTGCTTGGCTCCTGGAAGATCACAGATGGTTTTGACATTACAGCTATCCTACAACTAAGAACATTTTTCATCAAAAATGAAAGAATGGCATCATTCTGGCATCCAATAGCAAAAGTCCAGCAAAAATGGAAGAATTTCTGCACCTTAATTCAAAGACCACTGCAGATGGTTCTAAATCTGAGGTCCATGGACTGCAATGGTCATGACAGTGGTTTATATCCAAAATGTTCCTGAAAGGGAGAACTTTTCCAATCCAATCCAAAATAACTAAGTACAGTGCACAGTCATGTATTTGCAGACATCAGCAGTACAGAATCCAATATATTGTTTCCTTTTCCTTCCAACAAGAAGGGATGGGGGTGGCCATGAGGTGTGATACGGTGACACCTTGTGTGATGAAAAGTTAGCTACTTAGGAAAGTGTCCTACAAGGTCAAGTTGCCACCTCAAGTGGTACTCTTGAAGGTTGCAGGAGTGATCTCTACACTTATGAAATGAATTGGACGGAGATATATCAGGAGAAGAGGCCGTCAAGGTTAATTTGGACTTGAACTGGTATCAGCTAGTCTCGGACACGTTGATGAGCTTTCCTTTTATATCATTTTGCAGGGGTCTGCGGAAGGCTGAATCTGACCCCGACGTGACCGGTGGGTTTGCGTAGCAATCACGACAATGGGCAGTTCTAACCTGCAGTGGTCAACATGCACATTTTACTTCAAGTGAGCTCCATGCATCTCAGTCATATATATTTTAGATAGATAAAAAAATATAAAGCTATTCAGATGATCTATCTACAATAAGTCTATGTTTCATAAATTTCGTTATTTTTCATTTAGTACTTATTATTGTACATGTATGTTATATATGAAAGTCTGTTGATCAATAGAGAGTTGTTGCTAATTGTAGAAAAATACTATGTGAAAATGAAAGTGCCAATGGTTGAGATTCGACATTTATGTACACATTGATAGAATGAAAAAAGTGTTAATACTCTTATCGATATTGATTGCTAGAAAAGGAAAGTGCATACTTTTGTAATAGAATTAAAGTGCCAATGTTTAATATACGTCATTTTTGTAGATGATTATTAAAAAAAAGCTTGAATATTGTATTGCTAAAAATGTCTTTACCAATGGATAATAGCTATGCAGTTTCACAAGTGTGCAAGTTGAATGAGTCTGGCATATTTTGCAAACCTAACGTCATAGTTTTGTACCTATTTGATAATAATACATGTTGAAGGCTCAAATTACCAGACCACTTGGTAGTATAGACAACGAATTATGTAGAAAAACTAGAATATCAGAATGTGGGCTGAAGAAGTACTAGTACCTAAAAAAAAAACAGAGCCAAAAAAGACATTCTGATGCAGTGTATATGTCTGTGACTACATTTTATGATGGTTGAGTTTAGAAATGCAAAGTACATTTTTTTAGATTTGACACCTTACCCTCTACATTATACATTCCATACTGTTAGTGAAAACAAAAAACTCAGGTGACCTATTTGTTTATACATGTAGTAATGTATACTTGCCAAACATGTGTGTACTTTATGAATAGTGTTTGATGCATTTTTGCTTGCAAATGCAGCATACATGTCTAAAGGAAGTGGGTACCCTACCTGGCATTTCACTATGCATGAAGTCTTAGAGGAAAGAGAGTGCACTAATACGCAGTAATTAGTTTAGTAGATGAGGCTGCCATGTCTGACTTGTATACAAGGACAGCCAGCTGAAAATGGCACTTGGGAGACTCAAAACTTATTATCCTCGATCCAAGATAGTATTAGGATTTCTCTTCCCGCTCTAATCAAATCAGATGGTATCAAAATGGCGCTGCTGTCTCAACCATTATCAGCGGGCTGTCAGTCTGTGAAGATGCTTGTTTTTCTTGTCGTTACAACCAGAAAATGAATGTACATGTCTGAATAATTCAAGATATGGAAATGTTGCTGGTTGGTTGTGATGAGGACTAGATTGAATTACATGGTGAAAGCAGTCGTGCCATATCTTGGGCCATTATTTATCTCAGCAGTAGCTGACATGATTAGTATTGGATAGACTGCTCTTTAGAAGATGAGCTCGCTGATGTAATCTGTTTAAGGACCCTCTGACTTTTCACATAATGAAAGTGTGAGAATGTCAGAGGCTAACTTGGTTTTGAGATAGCAACATGTCATTTCTAGAGCATCTCTGTCTCCAATTTCCCCACTAAAGCTTGTTACACCATGATGAAAAGTGTGACTTGATTCATTTGGGTTCACCCTAACCTACTTACAAGTGGCCTTGTATCCTTCTCTGATAGAACATCTTTATTGCACTTGACATGACAGGAGAGTAAGTAGAAAACAATGATGAAACAGTGCTCAACTACACATACATACGTATCTAAGAAGCTCCACCTTAAGATTGGAATTCCGTTTTTCCCATTTTGAAATGTGCTAATATTTTCAATATAAAAGCACTTGGTGCAAAGTCTTTACATATGATTGACAAGTATGATGTACAGTTGTGAAATATGATAATAACTTTCATGAATATTCATTTTGAAAATTTTCTTCCTGCAGGAATTCCTGCAGGAATTCCTGCAGGAAGCGTTTTTCCTGCAGGAATTCCTGCAGGAAGCGTTTTTCCTGCAGGAATGCTGCAGGCATTCCTGCAGAAATTCCTGCAGGAGAAAGGTAAATTCCTGCAGGAAGAATGTTTCCTGCAGGAATTTCTGCAGGAATGGCCTTGACAATGACAGGAAGCATTCTTTATGCATTTAATTTTGTTTTGAAACTGTTAAACAATGCATTAGATTTCATTAGATGTTTCAGACTTGACTTTAACTATGTATATAAAACAGATATATAATGGAGGCATTTTTTATTGTTTTGTTTTCCTAGTTTTATTGACTGTTGCTGGAGATGCCTGGCATTAGAAATAACTGACCTATGAATGAACTTCACTTCAAGAAAATGCATTTCCTTCAGTGGCTACTCATATTTTTCAGAAGTACAGAAGCTTGGGCATGGTTACTTCTTTCATTTTTTTCTTTAATTCTTTAACATCACCACTTAGGGTTTATTAGTATCTAAGCCAATTTGATTGTACATGTAGGTGCAAGTCAGGAACATAAACACAAAATTCATAAATTTCATGACAGGCCTAAGCTTCCCTTAAAAGTATAAATTCAATTATTGTAAATTGCACATGTACTGTAAGGGTAGGGTGCCCTAATAGGATAATCATTGGAGTCCATAAGAAAAGTACTGTACAATGAAAGTACAGTACTTTTAGTTACATGTTGTGTAAAAACCTTTATCCTATTATCAGTGCCAACCTGATGAAATTATTTTCGGAACTTCCAGTAACTATTTACTGAATTCTAAACTGTAGTAAATCAAATGATACATTCAGTTGGTGGAAAAGTAGATGACATGAACCGCCTTGTTTGCCATGCTGATAGCTGGTGTTTGGGTTATAGAAACCAACCACTGGCGGCTTTATCTCATGATGCACCCCTCAGGGTAAAACATTGATCCTTTATTAGCATATAGCCAGGTGGCATTCACCAGTCATATTTTATGTTAGTTATGACACTGTAACACAATATTAGAAGTGTTCCGAGCCGGGTGCGTGGACACCTAGAAATTCATTAAACACTGGTGCTAAATGAATCTTATTTATTAGGTTTTTGATACCTACTGGACAGCTGTGTTTAATGAAGTTCTAAGTGCCCAATAGAAAATAATAATCAACCGTCACCAGATCAGATCACAGAACACTGATCAATCAGAACAACACCCTGTCCTCATCTGGAACTCTTTACATGCTCTAAAATCCTTGAGATTGGGACAAAGGCCTTTTTATCACAAGAGTGTGATATTATCACCTCCCCTCCCCTTTCTCACCTACGTATCTTTAGAGAAGTCATTATATAATCTCCTTTGCACCTACATGAAGGTGTTTAAAGCCAGCAACAACAATGCGTGTATTGATTTATAATGACAGGTAATTAGAGACTGAAGTGAATGGTAGTTGCCTTATTCAGCGGCTTCACTGGTGTATAGAACAGGTCAGTATTTAACACTGCATAGAAGCAAAGAGGTTTAACTACCTTGTAGATCACCAAGGAGTTTAGAATTCTCTGATCTCATTGACCTAACCTAGGTTTTACAGCAACCTTGGAATAGATATAATTTTTTACTATTTGCCTTTCAATTGGTAATCTTTTACTCTTGTCTTGGCTACCTTAGGTCTCTTGTTTAAGCAAGGGGCTTTTATCTTGGTTTCAGACAAAAAGTTCCTGATGATGGGTTTGAAGGCTGATACTGATAACCAGAATAAAGCTACCATTCCAGAATGGCTATCAGTATCACATCAAAATATATACCACAGGCCTTCTACTCTTCAAAATCAACCAGGAAAGTTTGCCAACACGGAGGGTATTGATATGTAAAATTTGGGGTCCTGGAGTATCTTGCAAATACAAGCAATTTTTGTACTATAGAGCCAGGCGTTGAAAAGCAGAAAGGCCCACAAAATAACAACAAACTTTTTGATAACCAAACTTATTGATAACCTGGGCTTTATCTGGTCCAAAGAACCATTATCTTTTTGACTATTAATAAACTTGAAGCCCGCTATGAAGCTGTTTACCAGCATGATTCATTATAAGCCAGAAGGCCGACATAACCGCATTCCTCTGTAACAAAGAATTTGCCAATACTGTAACTTGAATAAGATAGAGGATGAGTGTCACTTTATTACCTGCATGTATGCAGGTATGGTTTTGATGCTGGTGGGAACTTTTCGGTAGCCGGGGATGTAGGGCGCTGTATCTCGTGAACGGATGGTGCGAGCACAACGATTTTTGGTACGTGGGTTGGGGATGGTAGCCTGACACTCAGGTGTGATTTTGGGCCTCCTGGCGCTTGACCTTGACATTGAAGGTGGCATTTTTTGTGTTTTTGGGGCACTTTTGGCGCTGTGTGTCCGGAACGATACGCGCGATTGCGACGATTTTTGGTGCATGGGTGGGGGGTTGTTGCCTGTTGCCTAGGATTGACTTTGGGCCTTGTCGCGTTTGAACTTGACCCGGCAGGTCGAATTTTGTGTCCGGGAGGGGTGTTTCCGGAGTTATATCTTCTGAACGGCTGGTGCTGGCGCGATGATATTTGGCACATGTGTCGGCGGTGGCTGAATAATGCTCAATTTTGATTTTGGCGCCCTTGGTGCTTGAACTTGACATTTTAGGTTACCTTTTGTGCGGGCACGGGGCGTGCGCTGTATCTCCGGAACGCAAGGTGCCATTGTGTTGCCATTTGGTACGTGAGTTGTTTGTGGTGTCCTGGTGGTCAGGTTTGATTTTGGGCCTCCTAGTGCTTGAACTTGATACTGTATAGGTTGACCCTGTTTTAGTGTGGTTGGGGCATCCTCCCAATATCTGCTTGGTTTTAAAAACAGATTATGGTTGGGTGTAGAACCATCATCTGGCCTGGGCCACCTTCAATGTATCAGGTTACTTAGTGGCACTGACAGTTTGCCAGATGACGGGAGTGTACAAGAATATATATCTGTTGGTCAGGTATAATTGAAGTTTGCTTATTACTCTTTGTGGTGTTTCTAGAGCTGTATAGTACTGAGTTTTAAGTCCGGTACAAGTTCCTTTACCCTGTTGGCAATCATGGTTGAACTTGAACTTAAACAGAAGAAGATGCAATTTTCTAATGTGGAGGAGAACTGTATAGAGTGTGGGCATAAGAGAAAGGTATGTGTATGATTTGTCCTGTGTTTCTTTTTGTTTCTTTGGTAATGCCATTTCCATACTGTATACATGTAATTTGTTGTTTTGGGCTAGTCATATTCGCTTGGTTTTTGGGCCTGCTTAATCTATGGTACAGGCAGGGTTAAGTGGTGGAGGCTTAGCTTTGTTCTGTTTTAAATTCAGTATCGTTTGTTGCATTTTGTCGCGGCAAATATATGATGAAATTCCCCTTCTAAGCAACTGCTCATTGGTTTGCGGGGATGTTTGCTGGGTGTTTGCTTTGACTACAACAGCTTCTGAACTTTTCAAAGCTTCCATTGCCAGCAGCTTGCCATCTATAAATGGGATTGACAAGGACATTTTTCATAGTAAATTATGCTGTTAAATTTGGCTTAGATACTACAGGAGATTTAGGTTTGGGTTGGATGGATTGAATGAAAATATCATACCACCCTGGGGACTAACTGTTGCTGCTGCATGGGGGCTACCACTATTCCTGTTGTCTAATGTCTATGGAACTACAGATAAAAGTATCATTGGTCAAATTATGCGAGTAACATTCCGATGTCAAGTGAATAACACCCCAGAAATAAATCTTTAATGAATATCATTGGAAGAACACAAACCAAGGAGACTGGAATTTCAGAGTCAGACTTTTGCATGGTGCACAACCAACACAGTAAAAAGCTCATTTTTCCAACCACGTACCACAGACAAAAAGGCAAAAATACACAATAGGTCTACAGAAACCCAATACATTTCATGCAGGCCTGAGGTCTACGAACTCTTGTTGTTTACTGTACTTTATACAACAACAAAAGAAACGTCCTCTTTGAAAATATACAAGATATGTTCCCTATTTCCAATACTTGAATACCACGGAAAAAAATTCATATTTCTCATGCAATTAGATCAACCATACATTATTGATTCCATCTGTACTTATATTTATAACTGTTTTAAGAGGTGAGAAGAAGTTGAACTTGTAAATACTGGAATGTATTAGTATTTGTAGAGGTGACAAGATACCTTTTTTTTAATCAAAATTGTACATTATCACTAGCGCTACAATCTGTACTTAGCTTGTTTGAGCACAAATGTACAATCAAGGTCATTGATTCATTATATAGAAACAACAGGCAAAAGTTTGTTCCAGAGATTATTTGTAGTTTCCAAATCCTATTACATGGGCCTGTATATAAGGCACTCACTTTCCTCTTTTTGGTAATTATGCACATTGTTATGCAGGTTCAAAGGAGGTCAGTCATTGTTAAGGCATGCTTCCCAATTAGCAAGTTGAATTAGCAAGTCCCACAGGGACTGTCCCAAAGCACTGGATGGAAAGATTCAGAACACCTCCCTGAGATCAAGGAGGTTGCTTCTTGCTGAGATATTTCTATACTGAACTGCTTTTGAGCCAGATTAGAACTAGAAGAACTTCAAAATTGCAGAAACCTGAAAATTCACTTCTGGGATAGATTACAGGATTCGAATGGTTAAACCAGATCGGCAAATTAAGGAGTAATAAAAGCTCCTTGATCTCACCAACTTGATCTGGCCCTCTTTCAACCTCCTTGATCTGGCTCAACACTTTTGTTTTGAACTGCCAACTAATGGAAATCTTAGAATTCAGAAAAATGGTAAATTAGGTAGTGCTCTGCATTGCACTTTAGCCAACCTCTCACTTTACATAATATAATATAATATTATATACCATTGAAGCTTGGATCCAGGTTACATCCAGGAATGTGACGTCATACTTTGTGGCGTCACCCAGGAAAATAAAAGTTTTTAGATAATAATCTTATATTTAGGCCATGTTTCTGAATCAAAAATTTTTTTGAAACAGGATGTGTTTGAAGGCACTTGAAAGGCCATGAAAGAATGTAGCTTCTTACGGTTGCATAAGATAGTATTGTCAGCCTGCAAGATCCGCTTGGAGATTCTGATCATGATAGACAAAGAAGCACAGTGCAAATGACACAGTAGGGTTCGGAGGACACCAACTGACTAGCCTAATTAGTCTGTTCTGTCAACTTTTAGCTTGAGTGGTAAATGTGTTGGGTTCATGAGCTGGCGGGCCCAGGTTAAAATCCTGGGAGCCATGCACAAATTTTTCTCTTGTGTTTCAGAAGTGTAAGGTTGTGAAGGACGTTGCACTTCTGTGAGGGCCTGCATGCCTTTTTCCGTTAAGTGTTACGAGCCATTTTAATTTACCGTTAATCGTTACCGACCCACTCTAATTCACCGTTAAGCGTTATCGGTATATTCTTCGTGAAGCGTATTGGTCGTTTTAATTCCACGTTAATCGTTACTTGTTATCCCGAATTCACCGTTAAGCATTACCAAGAAATTCTTCGTAACAAGTTATACCCACGAAGTCAAATGCCAGATAGAGCCCCTGAAAATGCAGGAAATGGTGTTTCAAAGGGTCCAGATTTCAAAATTTCTCCGAGCCTCCCGGCCGCTTCGGGTAAAAATATGTTGCGGAAGCGTCGCCCCTCCCCCTCCCAAAAAACCTTTTCACTCAAACAGATTTCAGTGTCCAACTTAGCATAGTTTCCGGCAAAATTTTCTCATCGAATGCAGAAAATGAGGTTTCTCCAGACCTCCCTTGCAACGGCTTGTGGCTTTGGTGCTCACGACGACCTGGCGAAAACATGTTTCAGGGGCGTTGGCCCAAAAAATTTTCTCTTTAATAAAATGTCATTTGATTTACCTTCGTTGGCCAGCAAAATTTGTCCTTCAAAATGCAGTAAATGGCGTTTCAGACGGTCCAGACTTTTAAATTTCCCTGGACTTGTCTGGCAATTTCTCGTGCCGTCCGAGCTTGAAATGGTAAAAATATGTCGGCGGCCGGAGGTCAATTGTATCTGTATCTGTATCTGTATCTATATAGCCGGTATAACCGCCATTCGGCGTAACACACCAGCTTCGCAGGCCACGGCGCGGCAGCAGCTGGTTATATTACACTGAACGATCCGTCACACCTAACTTTTGCACATCTAACTGCAAGCGTTCTTTAAAACTATCCAGAGAAGATGCCCCTACTGTACTTGGTGATAACAAATTCCAATCTACGATAGTTCTGGGAAAATACGAATTTTTGAACACATCAATCCTAGCTTGGAAACTCTGGTACTTGAAGTCATGGCTGTTTCTTGTTCTTTTTTGAGCTGGTATTAGATACTTATCAGTCGGTACGTCCACCAGCTTATTGGTCATTTGCTACAACCATGTGTAATTTTGATGAAAATTTCATTATTCTGTCAGCAAAATTTGCCGGAAAATGCAGGAAATAGCATTTCAGAGGGCCTTGATTTTAAAAAATTTCCCAGGGAGCATACCCCCTACCCCCATACGATGCGTTGCGCCTTCGGCGCTCCATGTGCTGAAAATTTTGTCAGCAATAGTCCCCCCCAGCCTACAAGAAACTTGCTGTTGCCGCCTCTGGTGGGAGCACTGACCCAGGGAAGCAAACGTCATAGACACAGCAGACATTGTCCCTGTCATTCCTCCGGGCTCTGGGCACCTTTTCCTTCTCACAATGCCATTAGTCTGATATTTTCAACCATCGAGGTAACCTAGTTTAGCGCCGTACAAAGAGGAACGAACATCAATGTTTACTGTCATGCTTTGTAACCCCTCCTGAATTTACCGTTAAGCGTTACCGGACCTTCTGAATTTACCGTTAAGCATTACCGGGCCTCCTGAATTCACCGTTAAGCGTTACCAAGAACCCCCCATGCAGACCCTCTTCTGTGTCAGTGGGAAAGGTCACATTACCATGCATCCCTTTTTCTGAACTGAACTGGTTTTAGCCCTGGTACCAGTTTGCATCATAAGGCAAAATACAAACTGTTTAAAACTGTTTTTTTGCATCACAGGGCTTGAAAGTCATTTTTGCATGCACCTTAGGCTGAGTAGCCTGTGTTTACACAATCTAGCGCTGGCTGGGGTTAATGACCCCTCCTAGGGCAGCAGCAATACTGTAGGGCCGGCCGCTAGGAGCGCGATTTTAGTCAGGCTAGTAGCCTCCTTCACCGGCCTCTCTGGGAAGCTTGGCGTTTTTTTTTTTCGGTGGGGGGGGAGGGGGGGGGTCGATTCGCGATTTTTAATCAGGAATATTGCGGGAAAGGAATATATGCCGGGAAAGGAATATACACCGGAAAGCTTGTACGGGCTAGACG
>NC_049984.1:10874419-10945066 GCF_000003815.2 Branchiostoma floridae
CCACTGTTACACTAGTTGGGCAAAAGCAAACTTTTTTTGGGTCTTCATCCTGCACCAGGTTTTTTGGGAAGCAGTCATAGTCACTGTGCAACAGTGGTATCAAACGACCAAATGACCAACTTTGAAAGTAGCCCCCCCAAATAGAAGCAGTCCAGCTTTTATTTTCGAGCGCTCGGGTCTGATTTTACCATGGTCATTACTGACAGAAGGGGGTCTGATAGCGAGCAGTTGTTTAATGTAACGCAGCTTGAAGGGCAAATTGAGCAAGGCACAGCTGGATTGGAAATTAGGCACAGAGGTGCTGACTTCATTCCATGATGCCTATATTAAACCTCCTTGGTTTGAGCAGTCTATTTATTACCTTATTATAAGTGGAGTCCACAATTACCATCAAATTTTCACAAAACTTCAAGAAAAATTATTCATAGTTTACCTTTAAATTGACAAAGACAACCTTGATTTACCCTTTAGGTTTAACCATTTCATATTTAAATAGATTAGTGTAAAAGTGAACTTAGGTTTCTGAAATTCTGTAATTCTTCAGTCTGTAATTTCTTGTAATAGTGTACCCCCAAGTTCCAGGATTCTTTCTGAAGGCCTTAGGTCCTCAGCACTACAGGTAGCCAGGATGTTTGGACCTGGGGAATAATTAGTCCTTTGATAATTGATAATTGGACACCAGCATCCTTTGCATATCTATAGAACAATAGCTGACCTTACTTTGAACCCGCATTACAATAGCGCATACTTACTTGAATTTTCAACAAGAGGAAGCAAGCCCCTGGCTTTCTTAGGCCCAATTTTAAACTTTATGAAATATTCTCTGGAACAAAAATTCAAGTGTTAATCTTATGATGGTCAAAATATGACCAACCAGATCAAACAAATCTCAAGTTGCTGACCAAGGAGCTTTCATTCTTTGCCACGTTCAACTTGGTACTGCATTTACAAGATATCATTGCATGCATGGAAGGAGCATTCGAATAGAGCAGTTTTCATTTGATGAAAACACCCATGTGTGAACAGCCGTAATGGCTCTGTCGGCACAACTGTTGAACATGTCATGGGCAACTTGGACCCCATTCAAATGAAAAAATACAAGTGAGTTAAATGAGGAATCCGATTAAAGCTTTCTGTTGGATTAAAAAAATGCGTTCACATTTAATCGGATTAAACTCAAACTTGCGACCACGACCACCCCGAGTCGGGCACACGTCGTGCTTCCAAAATGTTGCCAGACTACCTCATAATTTTGAAGGATTTAGTGACATTGATATTATATATGATAACTGTTGAGAAATTGGCTGGCTTTTGATGCGTCGACAGTCAACAAGAACATGGCGCTTGTGAGGTCATACAGGTTGAACTGGGGGTAGAAATGTTGCGCGGGGTGTGATTATACTCTACATTTAACTGTAGTACAAAATGTAAATGTATATGTTGAAAAAGTTGCATGAATAGGAGAAACTACTACTAAAACGTTTGTTGCATACTTTTTTGCCGGTGTGTAGCACTCCTATCTTAGTGTCATTGATTTAGATATGAATTATAAGGCCATTCCTGCAGAAATTCCTGCAGGAAACATTCTTCCTGCAGGAATTTACCTTTCTCCTGCAGGAATTTCTGCAGGAATGCCTGCAGCATTCCTGCAGGAAAAACGCTTCCTGCAGGAATTCCTGCAGATTCCTGCAGGAATTCCTGCAGGAAGAAAATTTTCAAAATGAATATTCATGAAAGTTATTATCATATTTCACAACTGTGCATCATACTTGTCAATCATATGTAAAGACTTTGCACCAAGTGCTTTTATATTGAAAATATTAGCACATTTCAAAATGGGAAAAACGGAATTCCAATCTTAAGATGGAGCTTCTTATCTGCACATTGTACTTCAGCAGAAAATCATATCATATAACTAGTGCTTTGCACAAAATTAAAAAAATCAAAAAGTTTTTAAGTTATCTTATTAAGTGCTATCAGACTAGAACTTTACATGTTTGTAACTACATGGATTTGTTAAACAGATGCAGTTGGATAGAGTAGTACATATACCATCCTCATTCTTTGATTAAAGGTGTACAATGTTCATATTCTAGTGTTGCAATGTGCTATTTACAGTGTTTTACATAAGTTGCCAAACTAGATTCGTATTTACTCCAGTGTTACTTTGGTAAAATGTATGTAGACTATAATTGCAGGTTAGAAATTTTATAAGAGAAATGTTACCTCTTAGTTATACTATTATAGGTATGTTCTTGCCCTGGTGATGCAGTGAATCCTATGTGAAATTCTGAGCTTCCTTAATTTGATATCTGACTTGTACATTCAATTGTTTCTATCTGTGCATTTCTTTCAACATGCACTGGGCCTGATTGTCAATGTCCAAGATTGCAATTAGTCTAACTAAATGGCAGTCACCCGGTGTACATGTACATGTATGTAGCAGTGTACAAATGATATGTTAGTAAGATTGAATTGCAATTTGCAAGAAATCTGTGTAGTTCTCTTAGATACATGTAGCACTTTGTGAATATTGCTTTACAAAACAATGTTACAGTGAAAAATGGCAGTTTCTTTGGATGGAGCAGTATTATGGAGTCGGTAATATCAAGGAGCTTTTATACAGACCTTGGTAATATCAATCTATTGTTATCAACAGTATTATGTTGTTTGATCAATGCTTGATTGTTCAGAGTGTTCTACAATGTATGTAGGCAGTTGTATGAGGAAGAATGTTTTACTGCCTGATCTTGATTTACCTTTTCTACACTCTACACTTCTCTCACAAAGTATATCTCCCAAAAGGATTTGTTATCACCTCTGTAGGAAAAGTACACTCTAGAACTGTGTAGAATGCATATTGAAGACATAATGGATATCCCTCCTCTGCTTGGAGATAACTACTGAACTTCCAATAAATGTTAGATGTAATTGTTAAGTATTGTCGTACTGTCATATTGGCTTGATGTCTTGTTTAGAATGGCATAGATAATGTTGGTGTATGGGGGAAAGTAATCATATACATGTCAGATACATTTATATGGTGTACCAGTATTTGTGCATGACACATTCAACCCATCTCTGTGCTTGCCATTTAGGCAGGTCACTTTACATTTTATACAATGTATATAGTATTACCTATATATATTATATATAGAGTCTCTTTGTACCTTGAGGTTATGTAGAATAGTACTTATTGATGGAACCACATTGTATTAAAGAGGCAGCCATTATTTACAGGTCCTCAAGATCTTTATCACTCTGTTCCTGCCAAATTGACATGGTGTAAGAGCCCCCTGTCATGTTGGGTGATACTGCAGTGGTCACTGACCAGGATGTCTGGTGGTCAAATACATCACATTCACATAGACAATTTTGTACATAAAAGCATACATAACATATAGATAGAGGTTTTTCAGCAACAAAATTTTGTCGCTTACACTCCAGCTATCTAATCTTCCAAGACATACAAATGTACATTCTGTGCTTGGTAGCACTAAAGACCAACCAAATAACATGATTGTAAAAGTTGAAAGAGAAATACAATGGCAACATGAACCAAAAGTCATAATATTACTTGCAGAAACTAACTTCAAAAGGAGGGCACTTGTATATTTCTGAATACTAAAATTGTTAAGTTGTTTGTTGAGGGATATAATCCACAATACAGCATGACTCTCTATCCCCATGTAGAGAAGCTAACATCATTAATGTCTGATCTGTGCATTCTTACAAACGGTGGACTCTCACTTGATTATCAAACCGAGTGATCACCCACATTCAATACAGTTTAAGCCTTTCCACTGATATACTCTGTGGCAATGGAATTGGCCCCTGAGGTACAGAGTGCAATAGCATCAGGCATAGTGAGTGCCCTGGGACGGTTTGATTGGCCATTGTACAAACGGCCAGCGTCTCTCGGGCACCATACCTGGCACACAGGTTGTTTGGCCAATCCAGGTTAGGACTGGTAACAGTTGTACCAGTCCTAATGGAAGCAATCTTGTTTGTCAGAGTGGTCTCTAAAAATGTCCAAAATGAAGATCTATTAAGGTTCAGTACACTTTAGAGAGGGACCTTTGTGAAACAACATGAAGGATGGTACAATTAATCAAAAACTTTAGATGCTAGGATTTAGCCCACCAAAGGACCTACCAGGTCACAATCTTGAAAAGTCTGTGTACAGATATAAAAGAGGGTGTGCATGCCCTTTTCTGGGCACAAGGCGAAACAAGCTATTTCAATTCAGTCATAGAATATCCGCTCTATCTATACTTCGGGTTTCGTTGGTAAATTTGTTGCGAAGCATACTTGGTTGTTTTATTTCTACATAGCATAATCCTGAACGGTTCTTATTGACTAATTTATTCCATTTGTGTTGATTGCCCAAAAGTCAAAATGGAGTGCATTACTAGTTTTCTAGACACGCTATGAATACAAAGTAATCCTATGAAATCTTGAATGTTCCCCAAACCTTTCACAATAATAAGTCAATTTTCTGTTACATGTTGCTGGCCCTCCTGAATCAACTGTTAGTGTTAAGCATTGACAGGATCCCCCTGCAGACCCCTTTGAAAAGTCTGTTGGCTTCCAAAGTTACATCATATAAAGGAATTGATCAGGTGCCAGTTTTCTTTTTTGGGGCTACCTACATTGTATAATGACTGAAGGATTTTGTTAGTAACTCAGTAAGGTGTGATTTTTTAGTCTGTCAATATGGGATTTTGTATGTTAGGAAAAGTTTGAAAGAAATGTTGAGACAGTAAAAGCCTTACATCTGAATATTGGCAGAAGCAGTCAAATGCAACAAAATGGTATGCTGAAAAATGTGCCCCATTTCTATACCTACAGTGTATCTGATTCAAAATATTACAAGGTTTCCTGTTGTGGTGCTGTCAATATGGCGCCTGTGTGATCTTAATCCAGTTCTTGGCCTGGGCCAGCATTCCTGTAGCGCCCCATCCCTGCAGGCATACATGGCAAATCTCTCAACATTAGCCAGATCAGCAGGGACAAATGGCCAACATAAATCCTCCCAACAAATATAATACTGCCTGCAGAATTGATGACTCTCTCCAGGCTGTACCCAGCAATTACACTGGATACCTGCTGCCTACTGTGCTTGTTATTGCCAGGGTACAAATTGTCGTCAGTTCACTGCCACAATTGGCCCCAGTGGATGTAGTTATAGATTTCATGCTTTATGACATGCTGCATCTAACTACAAGCTGTATTAGGTGGGGAGAGAGGGATTTATATACCCATCCTATGTAGTGGAAGATGACTGTAGTTGTCATCCCTAGAAAGGTGGCCAAAGTTCCCGTGGAGTTTGGCCTGGGGGAGGGTTATCCATCAACCTTCCTGCGGTGTGTCAGGACCGCGGGTAACCAGTTCTCCTGATGCTAACCAGGTCGCTGACTTTCATGCCCAATTATTCCGGCCCATCCCCGACTTTACGACGCCATCTTGATTATCCCAGACGTACTTGTCAGAAAATATACCGCTTTTGTCAAGTTTGATCTGCTGGAACAAATTCTTGGTGGCAAAGTTGGATCATGATGAAAGGGAGACGACAATTGAGTTAACGACTCCGTCACTCCGCAGGATTAAGCAGGGCCTGTTTTCAGCAGGGCGTAATTGTGTGCCAGCAAATTATTGTGTTGTACTTACAAGTCTTTAACGATCCTAACGATCTTCAGGTGGATGAGGATAAGTGGGCCAACACCCCACTTATAATTGGCCTATACATCACCCAACATTACCCTTCTCCGGACAGCCAGGCACCTCAGAGACCCTTAGCTGGAATCCAGGAGAGCCACTAACTCCATCCATTTCCTAAGTTGGGTGCTTTTGTCCCACCGTAATGGTGATTTGTTTTGGTAGGGCGGCCTGAGCCCATCCTACCTGTACCTACTAATTGGGCGGTGTTGGCAGACTTGTTACAGAGATTCTAGACCTCTGCCCAGGTCATTCATCACCGAGCTCACCTCCTGGCCTCAGGAGCAGATATACGACATGAAACCATGGGTGAAACAAGGTCTTCAATTATGGTAAAGTTGATAGTAACAACAGATATGGCTTTCTGGAGGTCAGACTTAACACAATTGTCAAAGTTTTGATCTCTAGAACTTCAGATCTGATGAAATACCCTTTCCTAAACTGACTAAAACTGTCCAAAAGAATGGAAGTGGTTTCATTGGCTTCTTAAAAAGGTGAAATTTTTAGGAATTCAAATTAGGTTTTGGGAATGCAACACAAACCAATTATTTGTGACAGGGTTTCCTTATGACATTCCTTTGCTCATATGTTCTTTATTTTTCATCACCTTTCCAAGTGGTATTACTAAACTTACAAACCATACCCTGTCTGGGGTATGTAAAGAATCCATTATACTGGCAGTTACAAATTTAATTGGAAGCTCTTAATTCTTGTCTGAAGAAGAGGTACATTCAACATTCCTTGTTGAATATTAATCTTCAATGAAGTCGATGTGAGTCTTTCAATATTCAGCCTCAACGACGTACTTAAAAGTTACATGTAATGTATTTGTTCTAGCGTGTATAAAAGGGATGTAGGGGAGACTCTAATTGTTTTCGACACAAATTTTCCATTGCACAAGTCAGCTGGTGCTACAAAAAGAAAGCATGGTGCATAAATGCTTGTTGATATTGCCATCTACCGAAGCAAGCTTAGGCATATCAAATGTGAGTTCATACTTATATTCATATTACTGAGCAATTAGTCCACTACTAAGGAACAACTTAGGTTGAAATGACAACTGGCTCCTTTTTAAAAGTTACTATAAATAGTCATTCACCTGCGGCAGTACCAGATTTACAGTGTATGGGGCTATAGGGGGAAATGTGTATTGTGTTTTTGATAGTAAGAGTGTGAGTGTTTTGATACATCGTCATCTGTGATACTCTATTAGCAGAACGTTGCCTTGTGAAACACTGGAAGGGCTGACCCTGACATGAGTTTGACAGAAAGCTAGGACAACTGAATGCCAAGTCCACTTCCAGTCACCTAGCAGCTAATTGGGCTTATCTGTTGGTTGAAATGGCAGGGTGCACTGTGCCATCCATCTTACTGTTAGGATAGGCAATCACTGATAATGTCAAACCACCACCACCAACATATTTGAAGGTGTTGGTCTGAAAGTGCTATGGTGAGGTCTTGGAGATACAGGCAGGACCTAAATGACTGAGAGAGAGATACATGTTTATACGGCCAGGAGAACTCTGCCACTTGAGGGAATTTTGCTGTGTAAGAAAATTTCAACAACCTTGACAAAAATTGGAGTATATATACAGATGTCAAAATTCAAAGGAAATTTAAAAAAAAATAATTGTTGGGTATTTCATGTTAGTGGGAATTGGGATGTCATGAAAAATTGGCTGAAGCCCTGTGTAGGAACAGTTTATCATCAAAATTTCCAAAATCCACTCTGGTCTCTGATTTCAATCTTTAGTTTCAGATTATGGATCAAGAGTTTTCTTTGTTGAAATCAAACTACATTTGTAGTGTCCATATTCTATATTGCCAAAGATGAACTATACAAAAAGTTGATAATGGTTTCTCAAAAAAACGTACTGGTAGCAGTGGTAGCCAATCAATGACAGATATCGGTGAGCTATTTTACAACCTGATATGACAATAGTGCTACCCAGGTGCATGGAATGAAAATGGTTGCTGTAAAAGATGAAGCCAATTAATTGATCATAAATTATAAATGTGACATTTGCCATGCCATGCACACATTGTATCGTCAATGACATCATAGAAGTACATGTAGCTAAAAGTTAAATGTGTGGTAAAGTTGTGGCCGCCATATGATCATATGATCAAGAAAGCAAAATAATATATTCATATAACTGTTGAAAAATGATATTCTGTTTTAACATTTATTATCAAGCACAGACTTATCAATGCCTCAACAGAGGAAAGCAAAGTGTATACAGTATATTCCAAAGAAAACAAAATATGGGGGAAAACTTTCTTGCTGCTCGATGTGCAGTACAATGGAAAGCATGATAAGCTTTTAAAAAATGTCCCTTCTACCGTAACCTTCTCAATCCCATTTACATGGTCCCATCACGAGATAGACAGGCATGATACCGGTAACATCTTGCAGTACCTGCTCGGATGCAAATTGCCCCATGTCCTTTCTTATCTCTCTCTAACAAAACCTCTGGTAAACTATGATGGAGAGTAGAAGTTAGAAGAAGCCAGGGAGGCAGAGAAAGGCCAGAAACCATAAAGCCTGGATCACATTGCTGTGCCGGGTGATGTGTGGAACATGTAACCATGGATGACAACTTCTACATTGCTGACATTTCTGGGAAATTACTGTTTCACAAATTCATGGACAAATTAATTCATAAACCTTTTTGGGATGCACAAGTGACCTTTTAGCACAATGGGTGCTACAGGGAGGGTTTTTTGGTGACATAATCTCGTCTCGGCAACACTTGTTGTCAATTACCGTCAATGCATTAAGCCGTTGCAAATGTCTGGGGAACGATAAAGCTTGGAGGACGTATGCGGAAGCTATTGCAGCGATCATTAAGCACTTGTGCACTCAGCGGGCAATTTCACTTATTTGGATTGTGCTTTTACTGTCTCGTCACTGGGCTATTACATCAACTACCCCGTTTTTACAGCATTCAACATTATAAGTGAGTTAAATTGGGCATGGGCTGTTGCTTTTTGGATACTTTTGGACAAGTCTAAATTTTCCAGACAGTGGTCTAACTCATGATACCAGTATGCAAGAACATTTTAATCATAATAAGGAAATTTAGTCATGCAATTTTGCTTTCACAGTTAAATGGCATTCTACTCTGGTATTCTTTGCACAATATGAAACTGTTTTGTAACAACAACATGCTTGTAAAATACTACATAGTGAAAACAGTGATTGTACACTAACAATTCTCTTTGATGGCAGAAATGACGTAAATTTCTCCATTCTTCACATGTCCATTAGTCGTCGTGAAATTTTAATGACATTTGGTTGTCAGGAAAAATTGGGACAAAGTATGGTAATTTGTACTCTTTCCCTGCTGCGAGGGTTAAAGCGGCTGCTGACTTCCCATTTTGGTAAAATCTGAATAGCAGAGGAGAACTGTTTGGGGGCAATCTACAGGAGACTCAAAGTCTGTGGTGAATCAGGAACTTAAACTTTTTGTCTGCCCTTTTCTTGGTGACAGAATGCAAACCGTTGAACATAGTTTTGACAAATGGAACGATGCCTGCCATCAGAATATGCTCTTCAATAGAAGATGGAGGGCCTACTTAGAGCCAGCTGAATGGGATCTTTTCTTGTAAATTACATGTTTGCAAATTGGATGCAATAGGAAAAGCAAGTCCCATGGATGCGCCCCTAAGTGATGACACAATTATTTATTGATGATACACCTCTACTATCGTCTCCATCTACAAGTGATGGCATAAATTCTACCGGGATCTTCTCACTTCTGACATGCAAACCAGGAGTGTTGCCCCCACATTAGCATGTGTACCCACATGCGTACACTTCCGGCCGTAATGTCGAGCAAAGCGATAAGCGAGTGCCAGGATCGATACCGGCGTTGAAAGTTTCATGAGACATTTGGAGCTGGGATGAGATGCTCTGCCGTTACCACTCGCCCAGGGATTTGCCATGTCACTGATAATAAAAAACATAATTGAGTGGAGAGAAAGTCTGGAAATATTTGGGCTTATCAAGGACGACACACTTCCTTTGCCCTCTCCTGTGGCGCAGTGCACAAAAGCCAACGACGACCAACAGGGGAGCAGCCAACTCTCTGATGGCCCTTAATGTTATGTTTTATTTAGTCAGCCCCATCAACACAAAGCAGGTACAGATATCTTGAGTGTGAAAATTGGCTCAAACATCATAACCGTCACTCAGGCTGAAAAGGAGCCTGTCAAATACATTATCTAAAGTCACGCAATCATTGATCTACTTCCCAGTTTAGTGTATTGTCCCATTTTTGTACCCATTACCACCCTAATGCACTTGCATGTTCCATACAATTTGGCCCTTTTAGGCCATTAGCCATGTGTACTCCTGTCGTGAGAGGGACATGATTGGAAAATTGCTTGCAACAAGTATAATCTGTGTTTTATTGGCTCTCATGACAGTGGCAAAACAGGCAGCTAACAATCATGAGAAGCCTGTGATGGGAATGTAGATATCCAAACTGCATGTTGAAAACAACATACAGCTTTCTGTAATGGCTTTGAACCAAGAAAACTTTCAAAATATGGCTGTCCATAGTGACAGACATGTGCAGTGGATAGAATTGTTATTTGATAGCTTTGTTTGATCCTTTTCATTGAAAGTTCAAGTTACACTAAGAAGTAAACTGTGACGTTTGATGATCAGAAATCATCAAATTACTGCTTACAACAAAATACAAAAATGTACATCAGTTCCAAACCTTAGAACTACATGTATGGATTGGGGCCATTGCTTTGGGTCCATCAAGCATGCAAATATGTGGTCCATGTGTTGGTAGTGAGACTTAGAGGATCAAGTATTAATTGTTTGATGTTTCCACAGATAGGCAATTGGATGATGATGTCTTTAGAGGTGGTGAAGTCATTTCACATAGAAGCTGGTACTACATGAATGCACTACATGAAACATATTGCGAATTTGAATTTTTCATGCGATTATTCCCATGGGCCATAGAACTTATCATAACCAGTGTACCAACAGTGGATATTTATGATCACCTGAAATTATGCACATAACAGATGCAGCCAGCTGAGTGGGTTTACATTCATATTGATGTGAAGCAACTTTTTAAAAAAATCTATGATTTAATGAACAGTTCACCCTTTGTGAAATGTTCAGAGTTATTGCAAATTTCTTACTTTATTCATTTATTGTTAAGCTTGTCGAAGTCTGTCCATACATTATCCTGTCAGCCTTTGGGACCAACTTTGGACCCAGGCAAAGCCTATCCTGCCAGACTCCAGTTCTTCTGCCTCACTATCTTCCATATCACATCCTGTCACTCTACAATATTCTAATAACTATGGACACAAACCAAGGCAAATAACAACAGACCAAAATACCTCCATTTTCACTCGTGTAAAAAGCAGCAAGTCTTTTTTGTGACCACATACAACTACATAACATACATATCCTGTCAGTCAGTCAGCCACTGTACAGTATGTCATCAGCAAATTTTTAACCATGTCACTACATTCAGCCTATACTGTCGTGTAGAAGCCAATAAACTGGATATGTGCAGTTTGATATCCTGGGTCGATATTGTTTCGTAAAGCACGGTGTCCTTGGTTAATCATGAACTTTATGGCCAAAAGAGTGGTTGCCTAACTAGTAGCCTCAATATCATGGATTTCCATGCTTGTGTGGATACTTTGCCTAACTAAATGATCACCAGTGCAGACTGTGCTATTGTGCCAGTCTGCCTAACACACCCATTGTAGCATATGCCATGTACTGATGCATGACCCGTATTTTGGACAGCTATTGCCCAATACAAATAAGTTGTAGCATGAAATTAAATAACTTAAATGGGAGAATAACTACTTGTTGATACCACGGAGAGTAAACTAATGATACCAAGGAGAGTCGGTATACGCGGTACAAGTTGTTATCATCATCCAGTCATGCTGGTTGCCTCAACGAATTTCTGGCAAAAAAATGTTCCAGCAAAGTAGATATACATGCACAATCGCTAACAGTCACAGTTCATCTATTTGTTAAGTTTATGAATACTTCATATCTGGATTTCTGGGGGAAAACGGTGAGAAAAACGCATTTCTAATACCAACAGGCCCTCCAACATCCAAACTTACCGCCATTTTGGATTTTCCCATAATGCAGCAGTACGCATGCGCACACGGTTTAAAATTCAAAATTCCACAATTGTTTTGATGCCGACTTCCGCGTTGAAAGGTTCTCGTGTATTTGTACAATTAAGAAGAAAATCAATGGATATACCACAGCAACTTGAATGAAACGTATATAATCGTGTAAAAGAGTTCGACTGGTAAGTCTGATATAGTCTTATTATGTGTCTAAATGAGAATATTTGTTGTTTGAGTAGTAGAAAGTTTTGCCCCCCTCCCCATAAGACACCGCTTGTTAGGGACGCGATGAGCAGGTGTTAGCGATGATAGTCAACAATGGGGCCTTTTGTGTAATTTCTAATGAGATTTCCAACGTTTATGTGACCGGCAGTATATATTGTCGCTTTACGCGTATGCGATGGGAGTCTTTTGCTTGTCAATACGCAAGAGAAAACCTATATGATTTATAAACTACACAACAGGTTGTTGTTTATGGAAAGTAGTTCAGTAGACACATAATCGACACTGGTATAGGCTAGGTAGGAAGCATGTCTTGGGCAACACAACAGCACCAGAATTGGATGAGCCAGATCCCAAAGTCTGTTTTCTTTATTGGCACAGGCTATCGACAGGATGTTCCTGTCAATAACTTAATAATTTTTTTCACCATCAACTGGACGTCCTGTCAGTAAGAATTTTTGAGACAGAATGTTTCTTTGATAATTTTGTGAGTAACAGTGTGATCCTGGTATTGTTTAATGAATGCGAATTAAAAAAAAATATTTATTGAACATATTTGTGTGTCTTCACTGTGGCAAGTACCTAAAAAAACATTTCAATTATAGTACCTGTTTCTCAATTACCGGTATTTTTGTTGTTACACTTACAGTAGCATCTGAACTACCAGAACTTCACAAAGAGGGAGAGAAACACAATGTCCGGACAAGTGTGATCATGACTGATGACGGGTTTGACCACATCCCAGTGAGGGATGGACCACAGTTCCAGAGGGCAGGGGGCATGGAAAATGGTAAGTCTCGGATAGAAATACTGAGGACCCGAGCTCAGTCCCAGGGTCAGCTCAGCTTGGATATGTTGTAAGGGAGTGCATTCGTCTTGCAAGGGACGTAAAATGGGGGTCCTGCAGAAGACAGAACAAGAATTTTTCCAGAAGTTTTCAGTTTGTGGTGAAAATGTTTCCAAGATCATTAACCCCCCCTCCCAAAAAAATGTCAACATTTACAGTATTCCTCTCTTCCATTTGCAGAGCCCCCTGGCCAGATCCAGGTGAAGCAGCGCCAGATAGTTGCCCAGTTGAACCGGGATGAGTTGGAAGATCGGTACCTGCGGCTGTACGAAGAGAACATCATCCTAAAGAGACATGGGCGCAAGCAGGAAGATAAGATTAAGCGGTATGTTCTGTAGCTACGCATGTTGTTAAAACATTACATGATATATAATCTTTGTTGAATAGAATTGTTCCAGAAGAATAGCTTCTGTTGGTCATCTAGGATGATTGGTAAAGATATTAAATGTTTCATTTTGTGTCTCCTTCTTACTAACTACAGGATGGCAACTAAGCTTCTTCGACTTGTCAATGACAAGAAGAAAGCTGACCAGCAAGGAGCTGCTCGTGGTGCTGCTAGGCCAGGTTTGTGCATCTAGAACTGGCACTTAATTATTTTTGCTACTGTATCTAGATTGAAGTAGTTCACAAAGAATCTAAATTTTGGATCGCTAGTTTTGACTTTTTGGGTACTTGGATACTTGGACACATAATTTAGCCCATTAGTTATCATAATCTTCCTGAACTTCAAGACCTAAAAAACACCCTGCTTCTTTTTGTCATTACGTTTGCCATTGCTACATTTTGCATTCGTTGAATTTCTCACACGTCTTTCCAATATAGGTGGCCCTGCAAAGCGTGGAGGCAGAGACATTGAAACAGAAGAAATGCTTGAGGAGCTGCATGGAAAAATAAGGGACCTGGAAAAAGAGAATAGATTGCTTAAGGAAAAGGTGAGCAAATAGAAACACTTTAAGGTTTTATTTTAAGAGCATAAAACAGTTGCAATAAAATGGTTTGTATAGAATTTCAGCAGGACTGTTGTACTTATGTTATTGGAGAGTTTGACAAAGATGTATTTGTGCTTTTCAGGTGATGGTAGCTAAACAGCAGTTGTCTTCCCAAGGCAAAAGGCATACACCTTATACAGGTGTACAGTCAAGAATCAATACTGTAAGTATGAATGTCAACTATTCAGAGTCTATTCCACACTATTGTAACTTACTGTCAAGGTGTTGAATGGGAAATATTTGCAGATCCATTGCCTCCTATGTAATCTCTAATTGCCTGTGTCTACTGTATATGTAGGGCATCAAGAAAGTAGGCCAGATGGTTGCTGTACAACAGAGACTGAAGCCAGGAATGAGGGTACAGGGACCAGAGGATGTCAGGTCAGTCATCTGTGGTTACGCTATGTGTACTCCAAACCTAGTGTCATTCACTGTTTTCAAGCTTATAAGGTATCTGTATGTTAAGGGAAAAGGTTCCATAGCCTTATGAGACTGTACAGGCAGTGGGTCTTAGGCATGGTATTGGAAGGATCAAACTCTTCCTTCTTCTTTCACCATATTTTTACCTCCCCAACCAAAGTCAGGTACCTACCTTTATACCTTGGTGGAGTGAGGAAAGTTGTGTAGAGCCTACTAGAGGATGTCAAGCCAGTAATGCCAGGAATCAAACCTCTGACCTGTCTATCTCTCATCTGCTAGCCTAGCCATAGGCCATTCAATGTCATGCACGTAATGGAGGGATTTGTATTTTGCTCACTGCAAACACATGCATCTGAGCCATAGAAATCATGTTCTTTCAATATTGCATGTTGCACCATTCTTTCATTTTCTTGTATAACTGTACAGAAGACTATAGAGTAATTTTTTAGCTGAGGGAATATATACTGAATTTTCTTTACATTTTGTTTTTGCTCTCGCCAAGTCTGGCAATGCTAATGGTGTTTATGAATCCTTGAAAAATTTTGGTGGTAGCGTCAGAAATGAGATTGATCCTGGTACCCTCCTGCTTTCAGGGCAACCTCCCGGTCCACCCAGCCGAGCGTCCTGCCGCGGTACGGCCACAGCCTGCTGGAGGAGGCGCGGGAGGAGATCCGCAGCCTGGAGGACCTGGTGTCCAACCTGCAGGACCAGATCAGGGACCTGGAGGGGGAGACAGACATGCTGAGGGAGCAGATGAGACTGAAGGATGCTGAACATGAGGAGGAGCTGCTGAGGATGAGGGAACAGATGGCAGCTGGACAGAGGTGAGGGTTTATAGTCAAAACTGCCCCCCTCCCCAAAAAACAGTCAGATGGACCAATAAAATCTGGTCTATGTGGACAGGTGGTCAATGTAGATTTTTAATGTTTGTATCAATGGCAAAAATGTGGTCACATTTGCCATATAGAGTTGATCATATGTACAGAATTGACTTTAACATACAAGATGGAATACAGGTGTAAAAAAACCTCTGCTAGTAGCCATCCCAGACAACAGAACGTGGGGAGGGAATATATATACATATCATGTAAAATCCAACGCGAAAGGTGAAGGAAGTATGGTCCTTGATTTTATAGTACCAGTAGTTATAATGTGCACTATGGTTTTCATCTCCAGGGGGAGCATTCAGGAGAATGTGGACATGATCAGGTTACAACGAGAGCTGAAAGAAAAGGCCACAAAGCTCACAGCCATGCAGGCCAAGTACACCAACTTGGAGGAGGTCAGTTCTGTACCGTATCTTTGAACCATCTATTGTTAAAAGGACTCAGTGTTTCATTGTTTGGAACTGAAGCAGAAGAGAAAGAAACTTACCTAAAACAAAATGTTTGCTTCTATGAAGATACATACATACACATACATTAAGGTAAACATGAAATATTTGCTTGAATCCTCCAGAATTTGAGAACAGTGAAGGGAAGCCATGACCAGGTGCTGCGTGAGATGGACGGGTTACGGGAACACCTGAAGGCTGAGCAGAACCGTGTCCTCAGGCTACAGAACGACCTGAAGCAGGGAGCTACAGCACACAGGACAATCATAGAGGTCAGGAGATATCAGTTCAGTTCAGTTCATCCTCATATGAGGTGCCAGGATATATAGTCTGTTCTAATGTGTGATGATACTGGTTTTCAAAGCTGTTGGCTGTTGCACATTGAAAAGGCTTTGATAAAATAGTACCCTCCAATTGAAGTTTGCAATTAAAATTTTCAACTTTGACATCAATTAATATTACTAATGAAACAGCCTGTAGAAGTATTCTTCATATAAAATGTATATAATACGCAATGTATTACGGGGGTACGAGGAACTCCTCACATCCTTGGTTGGAAGTCCTCCTAGGAGACGGATACTCCAAATAACAAAGCTGCATCTGCTGAAGCCGTCTCACACCTGTCATACAGTTCTGTCCCTGTGAGACTTAGTGCTCCAGTAGACGAGAGGGTGGAGAAGGAATTGCACACCCCTCCTTCACCATAAAAAGTCATGTGCAGGTCAGGCAAAACAGGTAAATGCCTGTCTGCCTGCTCATCTGTCGAATCGACAGGAGAACCATATTTACACACTGTTCTTGTATTTTCAGCTCCAAGAGAGAGTAGCAGACTTAGAAAAGGAGAATGATATCATTAAGGAGGCCAATACACAGCTCCAGATGAGGTATGATGTTGTTTATTTTAGTCAGCTTTACATTTCTAAAAGTTGTTGTACAAGAAGTCCTTATACGCAATAAGTTGTTTTATGTAGATAATATTTATTTCCTTATCAGAAGAAATACAAGTGCTCCAAAGGTGTCTCATTGATTCTAAATGGAGACTTTTTATCAACTATTTTCCTTGCTAGTGCTTTTGATGCTGAGAGGGAGAGGCAACACAGAGCTACAGAGACCAAACTGAGGGTGCAGATAGCTCAGCTGGAGGCCACCCTCAAGTCTGACCTGCATGAAAAGAATGATGTACTGGACAGGGTCACCTTAGAACGAAGTAAGCCAGTACAAGTCTGATTATAGAGCTATGGTGATCGTGATAGGAAGTATACAAGTAGTGAAATGCAGGTGATGGAACAAAATATCACCCAAAAATTACTGCTTACAAACAGACTGTGACAGATGTATTGTTTAAGTTGCTCATAGTATTTACTGACTTCTTGCAGTTACATGATTGTGTATCATAACTTCCTCTCATATTCATGTCAGCAAACCTGCATCTACTAAATCCCCTGCATGCTGAAGCTTTGTAATCAGCCGTTTCACAGTTCCAGCTGTGCATGTGCAGTTGCGATGGATTGTTGTCTATGGCCAGAGTTTAAGGGCTGTATTTTGTACACAAAGGATAACTTGCAAATAGCCAGGGGCACAGATTTTGACTTTGCACCACAATGCATCATGACTGCACATGCACAATAAAAACTGTTGAACAACTTATTGCTGTGCATTTCTACAAAGGTGGTGACTTCCATAAGTGCTTATCCTTCACAGATGCTTCCTCACATAACCTGCTCTTCTCCTCCACTGTTGTTTCTTCCCTCCACACCTCAGGTGCTAGCTCCTCTCTCTTTGATAGCTTCTCACCTGCTGGCTTTGAAAATCTGCCGGAGATACCGGCACAATCAGGTGCTGAAGGTATTCTGCCCGTGTCTTGGAAATCTTGGATGGCTTTCTTTCATTTCTGTCTCTTAGGTCTTGTTGTTGTGGTGATTTGTGAAAGTAGCATATACTTTGTTTTTTTGTGACCAAAGCATGTACCAGGCTTAATTTTCTGTGTGCATATGCACCCTTGTGTACTCAAAATTGAAACTGTGCATCTGTTTGTTTTTTCAATTTGGGTTTTTCTGTAGGGCTAGGTATGTAAATTAAATTGTACATTGGTAAGTGACTGAAAAAATATTAATGCCTTTATTTTGTTGTATTTCTTGTGTAGAAATTGGGTTCATTGTTCCTTTCTATATTTTCTTGGCATCTGCATTTTCAGGTTAGGTGTACCAGTGCACCTATTCCCATGAGAGGATTTTGAGCTCTGATGTATTACAATATAGTTTTGGGTTCATTTATTTACTAAGCTATTGCATGGCAAGATTTCTAGACAACCACACCTTCTGTATACATTACCATTTATTAATTGGTAGATAGTGCATGCAGATACAAATCTACATCTTTAGGTAAGAAATGGCATTCTGCACTTATTGATAGCTAAGGATGTGTTAGAATCATACATTGAGCATCAATTATTGAAAACATGTGGACAGAATTCTTCTTGACTAAGGATACACATAAGTGTCCTACATTTTGTATTCTTACTTTTGACATCTGGTTTCTACTGGTAAGATCTTTCATACAAGGTGTTCCATAAGGATAAATGACTATCAAGGCCAGGCTGTTGTCAAAAGTCAAGAAAATATATCACTTTGCTTAATCCACTATCGTTAGTATTGCCATAGCTGTGTCAGGCTTATAGCTTGATATTTCCTTCTAATGGGACAGCCATATTTAATAACTGTAAAATATAAGTACTGGTCTTGTAGAAGTACTGGTATGCATGCTTGTACTGGTATGCATGTACATGCAAGATGATATGTCTTATTCCAGTTTCCAATTAAGTGGGATATTGGAAGTACTGCAGATAATGGGTAGACTTGGAATATGTCATATGACTGTGTCCCCTCATTTTCTGTTATAACCAGGTCAGAATGATAAGATGCGAGAAGAGCAGAAGAACCTGCAGATCCAGTACTACAGCACCAAACAGGAGCTGGATGAACTCAAACAGAAGATGCAGTTTTTCACAAAGGTAAACATACTGTTAGGATTTTTATTCTTGAACATCAAATGTTTCCTTTGCTAGCTCTTGCGTGAAAATGCTTGGCTTGGACAGTTATATAAAAAAAGAGATCATCAACGAATGTAAAAAACAATGGAAGGCATACTAATCTTTTCAAAGAGCCATTGTGGAAAGTCTTCACAAACACAGTGAACTTATATGTTATATGGTGTGATCTTTTTTTCTTCAGGAAAGTGCTGTTGACTTTCAGGAGCTGGAAGAGGCATTAGTTTTGATTAAGGTTGGTATGGCTGTGACAGTTTTGTTGTCTATCTTGGAAAATACAGTAGGTCATAATTATTATGGAAGTATATGTACAATTAAGTTGACATTTATCTTACCAAGCCTTGATGTGTTAACATGAAGGCCCATCTCACATGATTTTGTATATTCTATGTACCTTCATAGACAAGAAAAGAGAGAGGAAGTCAGAACCTGGACTTTTTGGAGAAGGTGGAAGAGGAGAAAAGCAGAGGTAAGCTTACAAATTGTTTGTACAGTCAGTCATACTTTAGCAGATTGTGTACTTGATGTCTATCTATGAGGTGGCACATGTCACAAATTGTATTTTTGGATTCTTCCTGTTACAGAGTCTTATATATTAATATGGTGTTACACAATCTAGATTGTAGAACAGATATTTGTAGCAGTTCCACAATGCCAACTTTGCAAGCAATGTGAATCAGCCAATGAAGTGTTTTAACAAGAAAGTAAAAGCTCTTTATTCTTGATGCTTACACATTCTTTGAATATTGCAGACCTGCAACAGAGAATGGTGCGGTTACAGGCTGAGCATGCAGACACGGTTAATGAGCTGGAGAAAACACGCAACATGCTCATCATACAGCACAGGATCAACAAGGACTACCAGACTGAGGTACATATACAAACACTTACCACTGTTCTTAAAGATAAATTTAACTTCTCAAAGATAAATGATGGGAACTTTATAATTTTGTCATAAATGTTAGTTGAAGTGGAACATTTTCATGCATAAATCATGCAAATAAGCAAGTAATTTGCATAAAATCTACTAGTATTTCTTGGAGGTATGAGATTGCTGAACTCTAGTTTCTGCTGTTTCTTGTGTTCAGGTGGAGAGTGTGTCCAAGAGGATGGAAGACCTGAGGAGGGAGTATGAGACCAAACTAGAGGAGTATGCCAAGCTGCTGGACATCAGGGCTGCAAGGATAAAGGTATGCATGCATTAATGTCAGTCTGGTACAAGACAACAGTGTGGTATCTAACAGTTTTCCATTGTAGTTTTCATGCATCTCAAAAATCCCACATGGTCTATATAGATTTCTAACCTTGTAACTGTGTTAGTTTTAATGAAGGGCTGTATACTAGTATCTGTTTTATTCTCATGATTGAAGAAACAAAAGGAACCTTTGAGATGTGTAAGAATGGTACTGTGTTGTAGAAGCTTAAAGTTGTGCCAAGGAACAAAATGTAGTCTTGTCAATGCTCACCTTAAGTGCACAGTACTGGAAAAGGTCGCTGTGTTCCACTGTTCATGCATGCAATACTTGTCAAAAATATCTAGGGGAATTTCCCTGGTACATCTATGTACATTAATTATTTTGTAAATAGTAAAAATTGCCTTTGTCTTCTTTGTCACAATCAGTGGAGCGATATCCTTTCAATGAGCTGAACTGGTTTGATATCAACTTTCTTAACGCCCGTCCTACTTGTTTTGACAGAAACTAGAGAGACAACTGAGGGATGTTGCGTATGGGACCAAGCAGTACAAGCTGAAGCCTACTGAAGAGGAGGAGGAGGAGGAAGTAGAGGAGATAGATGAGACAGTACATCTGGAGAGGGGAGAGAACCTCTTCGAGATCCATATTATCAAAGTGAGAGCAATGTTATAACCTGTTCTTATCCCAAAATGATTGATGTTAAGACAGTGTGATAGATTTAGCAAAATATAGGCATAGCAAGAATTACAGAATAGCTACAGTAACTGCAATACAATCTTCAAATCAGCAAAGATTAAGTCCAGTAATTTTACATAAAGAATTGGAACTATCGTTATTAGGGATTCAATCACAATACACATGCATTGTATAATTATGTATACTGTACCTTTCCTTTTGCCCTTGTTAGGTGGTGCTATCACAGGAGGCCTTACACCACCTGGCAGATGTTGAGCCATCCCTGTTCTGTACATACGAGTTTTATGACTTTGAGCTGCAGACAACCCCTGTTGTCAGAGGTGCCAAGTAAGTACAATGTCAAGAACTGGTAGTTAGTACTGCCATAAAAATGGAGGTATTGTAATATATAATAAGTGTGTGAGTTTGTTTGTCTTGGTGTGTGTCCACAGTTACCTGAATATTGTAGAGTGGCAGCCTGCCAGGATGTAAGATGCAAATGGTGAAATAGGATACTTGAAGAGTTAAAAGTCCGGTTTGGCGCTGGTCCAGTGTTGTAGACAGGCAGGAAGTGATGATGGAGCAAGTGGAGCATGAATTGATAACTCATGGCTACACGTACACCCACACAGTTACATTGTGCATGACTGTCAGGTCATTGGGGGTACCTATTTAGAGCAAGTCACAATGATGTCAATTGTACCAGGTTCTTGTTACACAATATTAAACATCTATGTTTATCCTATAGTCTTTTTGCTACCTGAAGAAATTTTTATCTCAGGTATCGATCATCTCAAGGTCTGAAAATGAACTGTTCAAATGCAGATGTTCTGTTGTTTTCAGACCAGAATTCAAGTTTACTTCGAAGTATATCGTCAAAGTGGATGACTTCTTCTTACACTATCTGCAAAAGGTGAGCAAACTTTGTGGGATACTATGAGTACAGATTCTTCACCAGTTTTCTTTATCAGTATAAAGAAAACTAACTAACTGCACCTTGTCTTTGTTACACTTCATGTCTATAAGGCCTAGTCATTTGCTACAATCACCAAATAAAACCAATGAGTGAGTGAAGCGAATGAGGTGGTTATATGAGTTAGTTATAGCAAATGATCAGATCTTATGAGACCATGCATACTGAGGAACAGTTGAAATGGAAGATATCAAGCAGTTACAATGTATAACCACTAAGCATCTAGAATCAAAGTATGATAAATGTATATCAACAGTGATCACTGTCAAAACTGTACTTGTATGACACTTGTGAATACTGTGCTTGAATCAGACATCCACTCTAATATCCTCCTTGATCTGTAGGAGTCTACGACTCTTGAGGTACACCAAGCTATGGGTCTGGACTACACGACATTAGCAGTCTGCCAACTCAAGTTTAGGGACTTGCTGGACAAGCCACAGGGGAGAATATTCAACACAACATACCTGACTAGTAAGAAAGAGAAGAATTATCACACTGCTATACAGTCTAGTAGTTTATCTGTAGAAGTGACATATATGCAGCAGTCTAGAAATAGGTACAGAGAAAATGTGTGAAAATGTCAACTTGAATGCTGTTTCATGTTTTTGTTGCTTCATTAAAACTGGTATAGATCAATTGGGAAAATGTAGTAACCGGCAAGTCGTTGGAATGCTTACTAAATGTTCTGTTTGTGTTAGGTCCTGAGGGGGTTAACTTTGGAACAGTGGAATACTGGATCCGACTGAGGGTACCTATGGACCAGGCACTCAGACTATTCAAGGTTAGGGTTCAAGGTTATTACCTTCCCTGCCATGGTGGCAAGGATAGTTTTTTTCAAGAATAACACTGTCAGCTTGTAATATTCTAGTGTAGTGTAAAGTAAGTCTTTTCCAAATTGTTGCGCAAATGACAGGCCAAGTGATTGTGAATTAATTAGTCTCTGTTTCCAAAAAGACTGATCTATTTTACACGAAGGTCTTTTTTTCTTCTGGATTTTGATAATATACAGTATTCTTCTCTTTTTGTGGCCAATTTTCCCTTAAACTATTGCAGGAACGGACCAAGGCTCTTGGGTACATAGCAGCCAATGAGAGAGCTACCCAGCAGGCCTTGCAGGTTCTGGATGAGTCCACTGCGCCTCGTGCCAAGGACAATGTCAATGACCTTCACATCAGGGTGGTCAGATGTTCTGACCTAACTGCAAGAAGAGATGGTATGTTATATCAAATTGCTTCCAGTTCCTCTTTCTGTACGAATCATTACCCCCACCATGAAGGTTATTTTTAGATGCCGGTTGTTTGTCTGTGTTTGTTTCAGTTCTGTGCGCATGTGTGTTTCTATGTTTGTAGACATCATAACTTGAAAAGCTGAGGAGCTGTGAAGAATGGATCAAGTTTGATAAAGGGCCTCCTAGTGGCTTTATACAACACTGCAGCAGATCCTGTTTCAATAGTGTCCTGGACATGCTATGGACTTTAATATTTTTAGTGGTAGATAAATCTTGGGACAGGGAGTAAGTGATTTAGGTTTGGACTCCTAGTGTTTGTTTTTTAAGGCAGGGGCCAATTGCTTTGCAAACCTAATGGTGGAAAGATTTGTGTGCTTTTCTCAGTTCGACAAAACAAACATATGTCTCTCTTATTTTCACAGGAGTTCAGCCCAGCCCCTATGTGGTGTACAAGTTCTTTGACTTCCCTGACCACGACACAGACATCATCATGTCCAGTAGTTCACCACAGTTCAACGACCACAAGACGTACCCTGTACCCATGGACATGCAGCTGGACACTTACCTCAAGTCTGCTGTAAGCTCTCAACTTTTACTGTGCACATGTAGTTTTTGTATACATCTGTAGATTTTTTGTTCGTTTTTATGGGGGACTGAACAAATGTATGTGCTATGTAGATATAGGATATCAATCCTGAGACAAACAACGATAAACTTGAAGAATCCTGTCCTTAGGGACAGGTTGACTTCAACTTTTTATATTGTGATACACATTGACATCCAACATGCCTGCATACATGTTCCTAGACCCTCCTACTTACCTTAAAGGGAGCTTTGGAGATAATCTTATAATCACAATACATGTACCTTCCAATCTTAAAACTTTCTTTATCTTTTCATTTCTTTTCTGTATTGTCTGATTAGTATTTACAACATTCCCACAAGTTGTTCATTGCTGTATTTTGTGTGTTTTTCCCCAGCATCTGGAGCTGTATGTATTTGATGACACAGACCCTGAGGAGACAGCCTACCTGGGCAGGGCCAACGTTCCTCTCATCTCACTAGCACACGACAAGGCCATCAAGGGGGTCTTTGAACTCAAAAGGGTGAGGTCCTTGAGAAGTTCTTTCTGCTGTAACTCTTTTGTTTGTTTGTTTGTTTGTTTGTTTTTTGCCAAATGGGGTAGGGAATTTCCTGAGCAGCCTCGTAATCCCTGCTTCGCCTATTGGATCAGTTAGTTGAGCTTGCAGAAGTCCTATGTTTCTGACTTATGGAGAAGAGATGCTGCCACAAGGCCACTGTAGAATCTTTATACATTTTTACCTTTGTTATTTCTTATTTTGACTTTTGGTCTATTAAACAATATGCATAATCTATCAAACAGTCTGACATATCTTATCTAATACTTTGTACCCAACTGATGTGTGTTGTCCCCATAGACTGACAACAGTGTGAATGGTACAGTGGAAGTCCACCTGAGATGGCAGTATGCCTACCTGCCACCACCCATGGCCAGTATGACACCTGAGCAGGTCAGTACATACATTTTTAGTCTTTATTGCATTATCACCATGGCCTTTGCCAAGATAAAAGGCAAATGGGAAGGCATGGTAGAACAGGAATAATTTCTTCTTTTCTTTAGCTTTATCAACTATAGAATGATTGCTAAGAATGATGAATTGCATCAGATGAAGTAGATGTGATGATAACAAAGCTAAGTAGTAGGTTACGCGCCAAATAGCAATTACTCAAGCAACTGTATGTGTACAATTTTGGAAATGGTCAGACGTTTCAGATAACATCAGTCATCTTTCATGAATGTTATCTGAAATGTCTGACTGTTTCCAAAATCATATCCAGTTGCTTGAGTAATTGCTATTTGGCATGTCTTATTAACTGGATGTCTAACCTTCAACAACATACATTGTAGTGTGTTGTTTCATTCGATGTTTAAGCAGAACATGTCTGCCCCCCTTCCCCAGGCTGCCGCTGCCCCTGGCATGGTCCCTGAGAAACCCCTGTTACTGCCAGGAGAGGAAGAGAAGCTGGCTGCTGCTGTGCCCCCTGCAGCCCTGCGCCCCATCCCTCCCTCTGTCACACCTGCATCCACACCTGGGCACATCACCCCACCCACTGTACCTACCCCCAAGGTATGTCACAACAGTTTTTTTCAAAAGTTTCTGTATGATCCCTTTGTAAAGATGTAGTAAGGTATACTTGGTATTCTTATTTCTGAGTAATTCTGAGCCATGTCTGTGATCTATGCACATAAGGAATGCAACACAGTGTATTCTATATATGTCACCCAAGGTACCAGCCCGACCACAAGAAGGCTGGGACCAATACTAGTGATGAAGAATACACTGTGCTGTTTTTTGTATCATGCTCACCCAAGAAACACATATTTTTATGCAAAATGTGGCAGAAAATGAAAAAAAATTGGTGTCCTCCAGAAAATTTGTAAACTAAGAACAGCAAGTCCATTGTATGAATCTGGTATTCACATTTTTGACAGCTGTCCATGTGAAGTGCGTTTGAATCATTCTATGAAAGCCTGTGGGGTACACTCATTTAAATTCCAGTGAGATATGGAATGGTCTATAACACCCGCAGACCAGGTATATGACATAAATGTACTTGTATTTCAGGTTCCATCAGCAGCTTCTACCCCTCGTACAATATCACCAGAGCACCCTCCATCTGTGGTTGTCTCACCTCCGGGCTCCAAACCCCCCTCCCGACCAACCAGTGCCAAAACTCCATCACGTCCGTCCAGCGCTAAGACGGTGTCCAGACCGTCTAGTGCAAAAGTATGGCATGATTTCTTTTGCAGCTCGTATCAAATGTTCAATAGTTTGTTACTCATATTGAAGGAAATAGATATAAACCTCCTTTCACTGAAGTGTATACTGTGAACACTCTTGGTCATCAGGATTAGGGGTTTTACCCAGGTTTGAATCCAAGCTGCTGTTGATTCATTTGTAACAATGTTTTTCCCAATAGGGGAAACATGCTGTGTATGTTATTTGTCTACTTCTTCTGCCATGAACCAGTCAGAGATTAGAACTGCCAGTAACAACAGCATTACATCTGCATTATATTAGCTGTACAGTAATTGTATTGTAGGCCAGTAGCTTGATGAAATGCTACAGGGAAAACATTCTGCATTTTTGCAAAAATGTTACTTTTCTACTTGAAATGTTTTTTTGCATGTTTTTGCATCGTAGAAACTTGTGATATGCTTGGCAGTAGCCATTTCAAATGGAAATGACTCTTTACAAGAGATAAGTCTGTGGTGCCTACAGCCAGTGTAAAGGTAAGAAGTATGTTTCATATCTGGGCTGTTGCTGTTGTTCATCTCCAGTCTATCCCGGAGGCCAAACCTCCACCATCCCCGAGAACAGAGGCTCCCAAACCTGTGCCAAGAGCAAGACAACCAGTGGTCCCTGAACCTAAACCTGAACCTGAACCTGAACCTGAGCCTGAACCTGAGCCTGTTGTTGATGATGCAGAGGAGAGCAGCTCTACTGTGTCTGTTACTCCTGATTCAGCCCAGGGAGAAGAGGAGGAGGTATGTATATGTTAACTGTTGTTTGTCACTCCCCATTTGTTTGCAGTAACACCCAACATAGTGTAATAGCTAAATGTGTGTCTCCATAGTAATATGATTTTCCATGTTCAGAGCAATGCAGATGCGTACCCTTCTTTTACTTTGCCTTGCTTTGTCATTTACATGTCTCTTTTCATCAATAGTGGCAGACAACTTTTGTGGAAATCATTTTGTTGTCTTCCTATTGTTGCCATGCACTAGGACATTTTCATTTCTAGGTTGTACATACAACTGCGCTAGACAGTTCTTTGTTTGCATCATGTTAGCTAAATATCAAACGTTCACAGTCTCTCTCTGAGGAAATGAAACGAGAAGAACTTGACGAGACCACTAAACCAGAGTCAGAGAAAGAGGAACAGGTACACATGTGTACACTTGTCTGTGTGTCTTCTTTCTACAGGTCTTCATGTGTGCTCTCAATAGGATAAACTGTTTTGCTCTCTAAATTAGAGGGAAAACCAATTTATTACATTTGAATTGTTGATTCTGCTCAATAGGCCTTGTTCTATTTGCCTGCTCGGTAGTGTAGTCTCCCTCTGGTTTGACTTCACTTCTATTATAACTACAATGAGTTTTGATATGATCTCTCCAGATACTAAACTTAGCATTAAGCTTGTCATTATCATTTTACATGCTTGTCATTTGTCTGCTATTGGGATGCATTAGTGATTGCTGCCTGTGCTCTACTTAGGTACAGTAGTAGTACCAGTATTGTGGTAATTCAAATCAATCAAATCAGTATAATGCTCCACAGTGGAACCTTGTTGTTGATCTGTCTTATGTGCTACATGTATATGTTTGTGTGCTGCAGCTTGGGAAGACAGAGCCGATTGAGGACACAATGTTTGAGGAGAAGCCAAGTAGTGACATAGAGGAGGACATTGGTGGGTACAGAATAAAACCTTCACAAGTTACCACTAACTGTAAATGCGTGTTTCAATTTTGTGACAAGGAGAAAATGGAGAAAAAGTTTCCGATATTGTTGTAGTGTACTGTACAGTTACTGTAGTGGAAACATTGGTGGTTTCACAAGTTCACAGTGAACACGTCACCAGAAAAACTGCAAACATAAAACCACCCAAAAATTTCAATAATTGCAGTAGAATGTTCATTTGTATGTAGATAATTGTTGTGTACCAAAGATTTCTGTCAGTGTAACTGCTACTGAACTATTCGTACACACTCACAGATGAGCCCAGCTCTGAGGAAGACGATGTGGTCATGCCTGCAGCTCCTAAGAAGAAGGAAGAAGAAGAGAAGGTGGACACAGATGTCAGTGAGAGTCTAGAGTCAGACTCTGATGTGGTGATGTCCAGACCAGCTGCCACCAGACAGACTAGTGCTTTAGCAGATGTAAGTACATGTACTTATTATATATTAAATGGTGTCTACCTTTATTACGATAAGGGGACATGTATTTTTCTGTGACAGTACTACAGTACTGTAATTCTTAATTTTTTGAGTTGGTTTTATGTTTGTGTTTTTTGCAATGACTGCTAACCACAAGCTTACATGATGTAGAAGTACTAGAACTGGTGTTTCCATTACTATGTAGTATGTGGCTATCGCAAACTTATAACCACCATGAACACTACTAAGTTTTCTCTCCAAGATAAAATCACTGCAGACTGAGTTGGCCTTTACAGTACCTGCTTGGAATAAGAATGTTGTACAATTCTTCCAATGTATAAAACATTTTAGTATTATCTCTCTCAATGGCTAATGGGGACTTAACATTGCGACTGATAATCATAAGATGTAAAGATGACTCCAATACAGCCTAGCGCAGAATTGTCAAGGTGGCAAAACCTCCAGAATATAAGATGAACTTGTGTGATAGTGCATGCTATTCTAACTTTTAGGAAACAGATCCAGATGACGATGTGATCTTTGGTGCATCTTCAAGTTGGTCTACAGATAAACAAGTCTGTTTTGTAGTATTCCGATTTTCCCTTTGTTTGTGTTTGTTGGTGGGAATTGGTGTTGATAGTGACATCCGTGTTCACAAATGTTTTTGGTGGGTGCCATGGGCTTACAGGTGTGTGTGTGTTGGGGGAGGAAGGGATTTGAGTTGCCCCATTTTAACATGAAATACTTGTTGGTTGTGTCATCCTTACATTGTTATCTTAAGGTTCTATCATGGCCGTCACCAGCACCCATTCCTTTCCCAAATAATCCATAGTCAAACTTCAAAGACTGCCCAAAGTTGTTAGATTAAGTTTGCACTTTGTTTATTCCATGGTGATTGTTTGGTGAGGTTTGACATTTTGGGGTAAGGACATGCCTTAGTCTTCAAAATCAGAGTTGCAGCTTTTTCTCACAGAATGACATTTTGAATCAGGGCCTTACACAGAAGGATGGAGATGACACTGATGAGATGGAATCTGACAGTGATGTTGTCATGTCTATGACACAATCACTTGGACAAAGCCTGGGGGTTTGTGTGTTTATGTAGTCATCCTATATCTCAGGGTAAAGGTTTATGGTGTATCTACCGGTTATGTGTACAGAAATCATGGATGCCTAACATTTCACATTCTGATTTTTGCATTTTTCATAAGTTTTGTACATTTTCACATAGTTCTTTTTTTTACTAAAATTTGAACAAATTTCATCAAATTTGTGTGAATAGACTGGTACAAATCTATTTCAGTAGGATACTCTTTTAGTACTACAGGTTAACCATAGGAACAACAGTGGTGAGAGGGTGCATGCTTGGTATGTACCATGTAGCACTGTACTGACATGCCCTGTAGAAGGGTGCCTTTTTTCACAGAAAGTTTTGCTGACTATTCTAGATTGATACTATTAAGAAAACAATATAGAGATTAATATATGTTTCTGCAGCATCAACATACTGACAGGACACAGTGTGCATGTACAATGTAGTGTGTTTCTAACCTGATTTGCATGGTACTGACATGTAAGAATTATTGGTAAATGTTATCCCTCACAGGCTAACAACATGGTGACAGTCACCATATTTGAGTTCCAACTGAATGGTGGTGCAGCAGTGTTGGATGATGGGAATGTGCGCATGCTGTTTGTGGAGTATCGGTTCCTGGGTCGGCCGCCAGAGGAGACGGAGACGCCGTTCTCCCTGCCCAAACCCTCGCGGCCTAACCAACCCATCAAGTACAACTTCAGGAGAGGTATGTGGGGAAATGTCACGAGGAAATTCTATGTTTTTTTGCCTAGGATCAGTACTATTCTGCCCTTTATCAACTTGGCCATGTCAAATCAGCCCAATAACGTTGCTACCTCGGCCCAGCACCCTGGTCAACTAAATTAAATCAGTATAATTAGGGCACATCAAAAACCAATTGCTGCTGTATAAAGCAACCCAACCTTATTGCCCATTTTAATTTGATTGCTGCAAGCCTCTAATTTCCCCACCCGGTCCAGCTGTTTGTGGAGATGCAAAAATAAAAGTACAATGCAAAGATAAATACACAATGCACAATAGATAATGCATATGACACTTTGTGTGATTTGTTGTCTTTTATAGCATAGTTTTCGTTCCTGCAAAATGCCTGGCCAGGTGTCGGTTTGGAAATGTGGAAATGTATGTGACCTTAGAATAACTCTGTTCTGTGTCCTGTGTGTTGCAGTGTTCCATGTAGACGCTGAGAACAATGAATTGACCAGAGACTATCTCATCAGCATGCTGCTACCTGGGGACCCCTCTCAGGGAAGGTGGGTACTGCAGAATTACAGTTTCATAAATAAGAACATTGTAGCCTCATCCTTTAAGGATAAAAAGATCAGTCCATTTCTTACAGGCACGATATACTTGACGGTTAGGTTTTTGGAGCCTAGATATACTGAAAATGTTATACATGTGTTGAAAACACAGCAGTGGACTTGAAAAGGACTCTGAGGATTATTCATAAAATGTTAGTATTCTCCATCATTGGCATTTGCATATGCTGTACATGTATTTGTGTGTGTTTGCAGGATCAAGTTCACAGTAGTGAATGAACCTGAGGATGAGGAGGGGGAGTGTGCTGACATCGGACATGCCTATGTGGACCTCAAACAGGTGGGTTTATTTTCCAGGTTTTCACAGTGATCTCATACATTGAAATCACGACATTGCAGGTATGCATGTGTTTTTTTACACTACAAATCTAATATACTGAGAAAATATCTTTATCCTTCTGCTGCAAAATAAAGCAACAGCAAATTTAAAGTAAATGCACTTACAGTTATATTGTGTAATGATGAGATAAGGAGCCATCTGATAATAAGGATAACATATATTTTTTTCAGACATTCTTGAGTATTTTAAGTTTGTCCTTCATATTCTGCAATATTATTAATACCTCACCACATGAGTTGTGAACCCAAGTGTAAATGTTGAATGATATATAGAAGATTATACAACATGCATTTGTAGCCAAAATTTTGTGAGTATGCAACCCAGTTCAAAACTGTAGTTTTGTATTGTTGATGAGGAAAATGTGCATAATCTGTTTGTGCCTTTCCAGATCCTGGAGAAGGGAGCAGATGTGGTGGAACAGGACATAGATGGTAGGTTAGGATTCCATAGTCGCTCAGTGGATCAGAAATTTAGCAAGATGTGGACTGTGATTCGGTCACATAACAAACAAAGTATGTGTGCCAAAAAGTTCAGCTGTCTGAATTGCACATGCTCTACTTTGGTCAAAACATATTGCCTTTCTTTTATTCCAGTTGTTGATGTTAATGATGAGAAAGAGGTGATCGGTGCCCTGAACATAAGTGTGGAGGCACTGGCAGCTCTGAGGGCAGTACAGAGGGAACTACCAGCTCTGGAGGAGTCCTGATCACAGTAACCCTGTACAACTGCAACATTCCTCATGTCTGTCTGCATTGAAAAGGGATCATTCATACATTTCCATCACACTTGTAGACAAGTAATGTAAAAGCTGAAAATATGCTTATAATTGTCATCCTATTGTCATACATGCATGTACTAGTATGTATGCATGTCATCCTTTGTTAATTGAAAATCTTGACTTGATTAGATGGCAGAATCTGTAGAAGGAAGGCAGAGATAAAATCTGTTAACCTTCAGACTTTAGTCTAGACTTCTCTCCATATAGTTTTTTCATGCACGCGTCTTAACTATTTTTTAAATGTATGTGATATACAGCATTTTAAATTGTTAATAATTTTCTGAGGTATATCGTACAGTATAAAAGAGTAATACAGTGCTAATCTGATCCTCGATCAGTCACAATTGTCTTTGCATGGAAAATACATTGCCCTGTGGTTTCTTGGCTATGGGGGGATATACTTCTGAACATATATCCGTACCACTAAAGTTCCTAAGAATGAGTTTAGGATCTCCAGCAAATGTATCTCTAAGTTGAAAAGTGTGAAGCTTTGATTTTGTCATCAACAATATTTCATGCATTTGTCTTTCTTGTACTTAATAAGATATGAAGAAGGTGTAAGAAAGTTACAGTAAATTATACTTCTATGTAGTCCTTGTCTATTTGTACTTACTACACAGTTGACATTTTAGATCATATTAATCACAGAACATAAAATAGATATGAATCTAGTTAAGTTTTAGACTGTTTGTTGCATTTTAGCTCTTAAAAGAAAGATAGTGAAAGTTTTAGACTAAGTGTAGCCATGCTTAATGAAACGTAGGTTGCATGGAGTAAAGGAATGGTTGCAGTACAAATGTCATGATTGTACTCAGCATTCTAATATCGAAATAGTCTTTAGATCTGTTGTACAAGAAGTTTAAAGTTTTCCCCACAATAGTTTTAGTAGACAAAGACTGCATATGTTGCTTCATATAGATTGTACATAAGATTAATGCTGCCAGTGTATTGGCAATGCCAGCGTGAATACAACAATATAGTCATGTAAGCTATATTCTTGATTAAAGAGTTGTTACAAAAAGTGTGTGTTAATTTGTCTACCTCTCAATCTACCTGTGTGTGTGCTACAGAACTAGCTATCATGTTCACACACACACTCATGAGCACTCCTGCTGAGCACATAACCTCCATTTTAACTCATTTAATTGAGTTGCGATACAAATAACACAAGAATCACTTGCCTAGTCGTACATGTGTAAACAATGGAAAACTCGAAATTAATCATAACAGACAGTCTCACAATGCCACCTATCAATACTTGTTAATAGTGGAATGTGTCCTTTCGTACACACGGTGCTGAAAAACTCTTTTCTGCAAAGACTGATGTTCTCCAAAACAAATTTTATGTATACCCCCAAAATTCGGGCAAATGCAAAAGTATGAATATAATGGGTTTATAAAGAGGACGCAGAAAAGGGTAAGAAATGTCTTTTCTCTAAAATTGAAAAGGCGGAAATTAATACCCTATCACACTCCAGTACTACTTTCCAGTTTTTCCAGTACTACTGTAACAAATATAACAATGAAGACAAATAGAACAAGGTGACCAGACAATCACACTTGAAACTTTTATAACCTTACTCCATACTAATCGTGAGACATCCACTGTATATGTATGCATAAGTCATATATATGTAAACGTATATGTAGCGAGATTACATGGCCTATCTGATTAACTGTTTGAAGTGGCATCTTCAATAGCCTGTTTGATGTGGGATCTCGATTTTACCTTTCCCTCTTTATGAAAAACTGTGTAATCGTGCTGTGTACAGCCTTCACTACGCTCACAGCTTCACAGGTACATCTTGCGCAGCCTGGAGGCGACGTAATCCTCGGCCCGGACAGGCGGGTACTTGTCGGAGCCGTCCAGACACTTCATCACGGCGTCGAAGTCAGGGTGGGTGAAGAACGTCACACAGCGGCGGGTGGTTCCCCGGGTCTCGGGCGTGTATGGCAGCATCACTCGGTGCTTCTGTATAGCAAAGGAAAAGATGAGACGTAAATTAGAAAGTTAACATTTCCCTGCAGATACATAAATGTCTACCATGATCTAACCAAGGAGGTTAAAGAAATAATTAGCTTCCTTGATCTAGCTTAACCAAGGAGCTTTTGCTTAACAAACTGTTGTAGATATTAGTAACGTATTCCAACACATCCATGTGTATGGTGACCAGCCCCTCCAGCTTTGTCCTGCCACTTGCTACATAATATAATCGACCACGACAGAGTGTCTTTTGCTTTACCAGTAACCATGGTGACAGCTATTTGGCAATTGACCGTATTTATTTGGAACGGAAGAAGAGGAATAAACGGAGTAAAAGCCTTTTCGTGAACATGACAACACTCTGCAACTGTGTATACACGTATATGTATTTGATGTGAAAGTTGGCTGTTGCGACGGAGAAAGTAAAACAACCACAGAACATCGTTGCCTCACAAGGAAAGTTACTCACAAACTACTGGATAGATTCTGGAAACGGTCAAACGTTTCAGGTAGCATACACCACCTTTCGTCAGTGACAGAACAGGATTTCTGACCGTTTCCAGAGTCTATCCAGTTTGTTGAGTAACTGTCATCTGACGTATCTTATTACCTGGATGTCTGATCTTCATCGACATACAGTCTTAGACTATCAAAAACTTTTCGTTAACAGTAATATACACATGATGTTACACAGTATCCTTCATAATCTTATCTGTTCTTATCTTTTAAAACACCTGGTTTAATCATCATCAATGGTTGTTTAATTAAGCCGACTGACCGTAGACACCAACTTGTCAGCTGACCACCTCTGCAAGGTGTCTGCGATGTTGATGACAACAGTATCGGTGATAGGTGGCGCTGCGACAAACTCACCGTCACCCTTGGCAACCTGGACAGGAAGCAAAGGCAAAGCAGGGGTTTTATTTGCGAGAAAAAGCACTATGCAAATTTCAGGACATTTGGCTAACAACTGACAGACTTAAATCCATGCCCTTGAGCACGTGTAAACACATATTTCCTCACTCGACCCAAACGAAAACAAGAGTCTGAAAGCTCAAACCTGCTTGAATATTTTGTTTTGTGATGGTGCGTATGGTGTGTTGTGGGGGTTGATATGGTTTGACGTTTGGCAAAATTATTCCATCATTGTTCTTAAGTTATATATCTACCTATGGTAAACAGTGAGATCCAAAACTACACCTTTCTGGTGTCCTCACCATTTCATTTTTATTTCCTATTGTTACACCTGCACCTGGCACATACATTGTATCTCAATGTGTATATAATGGTTCACACCATACAGAGGTGACAGCAATGGTCACAGTTGCTCTTTTTTACTCCTTGGAAGATTTTGACCAGAATGCCCCAGCAGTTCTAGAGCAAGCTGCTAGAGGGCCCAAACATACAACACTTCTTCCTTACACCACAAGCTATGTGCCACCAAAAATCAAGACCATAGCATATCCATGTCAAAAGATACAAAAATCCAAGTTCTGTTGCAGTACCAAGGTCACACACCAGGGGATCCAAAATTGACTTTGACCTTCGTCTTCCAAACACCTACCCAAATACCAAATATCATTACAATCCATCAACAGGTTCTAAAGTTATGCTGACCACAAATATGTGGAAACACAAACAGACACACACACAGACACACCAAAAACTATACCTCCATTTTTCATGGAGGTAAATCACACGTTCTGTTCTGGAGATATAGCACTGGAAACGACCCTTCCACACACTCCCATGCTACTGAAAACTCAAAACACATGTTACAGCTGCTAGCTGTCCCCAAGGAGGTTGAGACAGAGGGAATGAGGCCAGATCACTCCATATCAGGAAAAGGGGTGTAAATATTTTTTAAAAAACGAACCACAAAACAACAGCAAACTTCTAATCTACTTAATAGCACAATAGGTCACACACTCTATCCCCATAGCAAAGGAAATCGCAATCCATCCAGAGGTTCTAGAGATATCGGTCCGGAATCACAAAGATCCCTACCAGAAACAGTACATGCTTTTTTCAAGCATGTAATGACTGACAACTTACCCGAGCCCCACCAGCCCTACGGCAAAGCTACATTTGTAACAAAATAAAATGAACTTAAGTAATTGACTTGTTGCCAAATGTACATTCTGTCATGTAAATACCTGATCCTCATCGATCTTATAGACTCATGAATTTACACCCGACTTGTTGTCTGGTCTCTTCAGGGAATGCCTATAGCAACGGGTAACATTCACTACCTTTCGTCAGTGACAGAACAGGACTTCTGTTTGACCTGTTCAGTTGTTGCAAAAATGACAACAGATGTTGCTCTATTATCTCATGTCATCATCTGACCACGATATACTGGAAAGTCTCTGTAAGTTCATCTACAAATGTTTTAGGAAGAGAGAAGATGCATGTAAACTATAGTATATGTATAACTTTGCGTTTACTACATTTTGTACCAAACTGACAGCATTTAGCCCCAATGGGGCATGAATATGCAATAAACTTCATTGTCATTGTCATTGTCGAAAAAGTATCCACCATACAAAAACTATTCAACCAAAGCGTGAAAAATGTACATGTGTGCATGTTTTGAGTTTTTTGAAGATACTATATTTGTAACACTACATCGCTTTGCTCTCCTACCTCTAGCCCAGCGTTGTCCTGGAACAGCAGAGTGATGCAGCCGAAGTCCGTGTGCTCGCCACACCGCACCTGGTTCTCCTTGACGGTCTCCGGCACAGGCGGGTAGCGGATGGACCGCAGGTGGCTGGAGTTACGGCCCTTCCCAATGAACTTGAACATGTCCAGGAAATCTGCAGCCTTTGACGTCAAATGAAATCACAGTTGGTCTCAACTCAACAGGGTAGATCAGCATCCAAAAAGGACAAACAGGGCAAATGGGTCTTCGTAGGTGTGAAGAGTTACGTACTATTGATGTCTATAGTTGAGTACAGTACATGATGCCATGACGTGAAATTACAATAGCAAAACCACTACCGACTCAATGAGTACTTTATTTCTAAAACTGTTTCCTGTCTTGGAGGGCATTCGGATATGATATAATGGCCTACTCTCTCAAGTACACTTTGTGATGTATTCACACTTGAACAGTGTTGTAGATTTGTCTGATTGCTGTACATACATCCCTTACCTCTGTGCCCAGACCCCGAGCGATCAGCTCCAATACCCTCTTGGCCAGATCGTGAGCCTGGTTGAAGAAGTCCATACACGTTTCCTCAAACTCTGGCACTTCGCTTGGCCAACTCTTCAAGGGACAAAACATGCAACGTTAGGATGTAACTAACGGCATTTGACGAAATATGCGAAATTGGACGAAATTTTCAATTCCGTTGTTTTAATCTTAATTGTAAAAATTTCAAATAATAAATGTTCTAAATGTACAAATGTCATATCAAACTATAGTACTATAAAAAGTACCATAAGAAAGACAAAACTTACGTCTCCGCCCGAGAGTGGGGGTTTGATGTTGAAGAGCTCCTTTAGGTCTGGTGGTCGTTGTAAACCATTCAGCTTGCCCAAACTGTTGAGAGATTATTCGAATTCATTGTTACTAATCCACGGTTCTCCACAAAACTAAAATGCTATAAACCAATTACAATGATTGTATTAATTATTGTTTCTCAATGAAGACCCCCAATCTCCCAAATCTACATACAAAGTCAAGTGTGACACTTACAGGTGTTCACCCCCTCCCCCAATGTTAAATGTCTACATTTGCGTACTTTTCTCCCTCCATGCAGACCCAGCCGTGCCGCTCGTGGAAGTCTGTCTCGTTTCTCCTGTACTTCTGCTTCACATCGACGGGCAGATCGTAGAACTTGTCGGCAACATCAAACACAGAGGTCACCTGGAAGAAATTCAATGTTGGGGTCGACGTAAGGGTTAAGAAAAAATCAACATTTCGGAAAGTTGCAGACGATTTTTCCTCATCATGGTGTGGTTATTGGGGCATTATGGCACTCGGTGTAAACGATACATTCCTTTCTCTTCTCCATGCCACGCCTACATTGTCATCCCTCATGTACAATCAGCAAGACAACTAAATTTAGAATGATTGACAGAAGAACCAGATGTTCCATGAAGCGTTAAAGCTAAGGGCACAACACGCCGTACGTGTTTTTTTACGTTTTTTTTAGGCCACGTCCACCACGTTTTTTCTGAAAACGTGGGGAAGGACTGGCAAGAGCAGGAAGGGAGTGCGTCAACGTACGTCACTGGCACGGTTGCTCAAGCTAATAAGTATGTAGTCTGCATGTCGTGTGCGGTTGCATGCATCGTTCGTTGCGCAAGTGGTGAGTTGTACGTGCGTACAACGAACGATCTCTGTGCGATTGCCACGTTACTGTTGGCAGGCCATACTTAACACGTGCTGTGTACGAACGGTACGTACGGTGAGGGGCACGCGCGTCGCCCGTACTGGCTCGTACGGGGGCTGAATCCGCAGCCCGAATGCAGAGAAAGTTCTCACTTAACGTGCTACGGCGTGTCTGCGTGCTCCTGAATCCGTTGGATTCCGTACGATTTCGTACGGAGGCGGTACTTACAACTTACGGGTCTCAAAAGATTGCCCATGTTTTTTTTGCACGTAGATATCACGCAGTTGCACGTACGGCGGGTTGTGCCCTTAGCCTAAGCCTTACCTGCTCATCAGTAATCCCCGTGTTTTTCAGGTAGGCGAATCCAGACGTGGTGAAGGAATGCATCAGATTCTCGGACAGAGCTTGAACGGCTGCCTCGTCTATGTCTGTTGTACCCAGGCTGTACGCAGAGAAGTCGATCATTTGGATGTAACCGTTAACGTCCTCCATCGTGTTTCCTGTATAAATATATTATTAGAGGTTCTACATGTAAATGGTTTACAAGACGGACTTCTGCTCACAAATTATTTGGTGGTTAAACTGACGCGTTATACAAGGACAAAATCAAACAATACGTAATAATGAGAGAAGAGGTAACTTACATTATGTACCTTCGTTTTGTAACCCTTTGCCTTTCTGGAATAGGTGATATTTTTGCGTCTTAAGCCCCGGTCACAAAGCGCGTACGATTTCTTGCGATGGCATATTCCGCATATCGTACGATGAGCGCAGTAAATCGCAGCAAAATCGTAAGCAAAATCAGCCATCGCAACGCATCGGATGATGTTCAAAATTTTTCCAACGTCGTACGATTTTTCACTTGTGTCTCTTTTGAATAGCCGCCTGGCCGCTTTTGTGCTTCTTTAACCAACAAAATGTGGACTTAGCTGTTGAATACCTTCCTATGATATCTTTAACTGTAAAAATAAATTAAAAGAGACCATGACAAGAAGAAAATTACAAGAAAAGTTCAAATCAAGCGTAAGTACTGGTATGATTATCTCGGCCTGCTTGCCGGCTCTACGTGTCAGGCTCTTTCGAAGATCGTATCATGATATGCTATCAACAAAAAGATGCCATCATACAAAAATCATATCATAAGCATTATATCATATGTATTTCGGACTCATAGAGCCTGCCTTTATGTTCGAGTTGTCCCCATGGTTATTACGATTATGGTAAACTGACCCAAGACCGACGAGAGCTTAGATTTGATCTAATTATAAACTCACGTGCATGAAGCGATCAAACAATTGTCTGCATCACCTGTGCGGGGCGCGCTGTTCTCTGGTTGCGACTGTGGCAGTTGCGACTGATATATTTTCCCTTTTCGTCAATATCCACAATATCAGGGAAAACTGAAACCATCACAACATGCTAACAATGCATAAATCTATAACCTCATCAGTAGACAAAAATTGCCGTAATGAAGTCTGCTATGGGGGCAAATAAAATCTTACGACGATAGCGAAATTTTGAACATGTTCAAAATCCATTTCAGCTCTATTTTTCGTCATAGGACGCTCCCCGATTTACTGCGATTGACGCAGGTACGCTCTTATGACCTCATCGTACGATGCACTACGCGCTTTGTGACCACGGCTTTATATATTTAAACCATTGCTTCCGATTCTCCCCCGACTTACGACGCACTGCGCTCATACCGCGCATCGGAAGGAATCACAAGGAATCGTACGCGCTTTGTGACCGGGGCTTTAACTAGAGCTTTGTGTGCACCAGTCTAGACTACTTCTGTGCCCCGAGACAAAACTGGAAAAACCTGCCGTTAGTGCCGTATGCAGATTCTCAGAAGCCCAAAAGCTGCCAATTATACACCAGCAGCATATGATTCGGATACATCTATGTTCGATGATTTATTTTAGTTGAATAATTTTATTTTGTGAGAATGTGAATAAACTAAATCAAGGAGCTTTTGATAAAAGCTCCTCGACTAAATAGAACATGAATTGGGCACATTCTTTTGCGTTCAGCCTTTTTACCGGAAAACAGAGGAAAGCACAGTTAAACACCGGAAAACACATGAAGGAGTGTATAATCTACTGAAATACAGTATGTTTTGATGAGGAAACATGACAGGTCGCTATGTTTTGCCACAGAATAATCTACATATGGCCCTGGAATGAAGAAATCGTCAGAAAATGCTTGAGACTACGGGCCGGACCGCCGCCGCCACCCGGCGGACTGGACGTGCTGATTGTGCAAAATTATGTAACGTTGACGGCTAGAAGAAGCAAGCTATATTAAGAAATACAGAAAACAGATTCTTTAATCACAATCCGAGTAGATTCATATATATTATATTTATGCCAATATATAACAGATTTTTGCACTGAAGTTCGGTAGGTATCAGCTGTCTTGTTTTGAAAGTATCAGACCCCGCTAAACAAACATTGTATTCTGCAATGAAAACAAACATGGCCGCCGGGTGGCGGCGGCGGTCCGGCCCGTCGTCTCATGCATTTTCTGACGATTTCTTCATTCCAGGGCCATATGTAGATTATTCTGTGGCAAAACATAGCGACCTGTCATGTTTCCTCATCAAAACATACTGTATTTCAGTAGATTATACACTCCTTCATGTGTTTTCCGGTGTTTAACTGTGTTTTCCTCTGTTTTCCGGTAAAAAGGCTGACCCCATTCTTTTGCAGCCAAATTTCTGAATCTATATAGAAGAAAATGAACACTGAAAACTAAAAGAAGCTAAAAGAACAACATCTACAATTCACTTGTGCATGAATTTGTGTGAATTCAAAAAACGGAAAACATGTTATGATGTAATGTAACTTGTACAAAATGAGTTAAAAACGTTATTGTATCTCTGAAGGAGAGTGATTTTGTATTCGCAGGCGTAGGTTGTCTTGAAATAGGGCAATGACACCTGTCCGGAGCAAAATGGCGGGGTTTACCGTCCAGGGTGCATGGGTGTTTGGTTTCCCCATTTCGCGAGTCAGATTTGCCCATATGGTCCTCCCGTTCACATTTTTACTTTAGTAACTCCATGAAGACTGGAGCTACTGTTTTTTGTCTGAATGACGTTTTGGAGCGTATCTCGTTCTACCTGTAGTCACAGCGCCAGAATTTCATATTTGCTGAAGCCTTGATGTCAAATTTACATAAAGGTGACATTTATGTCCTTGGTTATGATAAGAAGTAGACGTACCTGATAGGGAAAATGCAATACACTATCAAAATAAACTTGGCCAGTTGATTATGTCAAAAGACTCCGAAGACAGAGTGGAAAAGTACCGGCCACGTGGCGCCCATGCAGAATAATGTGGATGAAACAATTGTGACTAGTCAGGGCAGAAGCATTTCAAACCATCACATCTGGAGGAAAAATTAGACCAAACGCTAACAGAATACAATGGATTTGTATATCTATGATTATATAACATCCATTGGCATAATACCGGTCGGTTTACTGCAATTTCTCAAGCAATGCTAATTTGGCAGATCAACGCATCATTTTCTCCAGTTACATGTTGCTGTTACAGCTTACCTTTGCCACTTCTTCTGTGTAAATTATTTTGTCTCTCTGGTCCTGCTAAAAACATAATATCGTAATTGGAACACACCGCGGAATTGCACGGAGAACGGGCGCGTGGTTGGAAGGGGGTGCACTATACCGGTCGAACGAAACACGGCACAATTAACTGCCGCTATGTACCTTTATACATCCTCTGTTGTTCCTTTCTTTCCTGTTAGTAGTTGCACAAAACAAAAATCTGCATGAGCATACAAAAAGTCATGAGAAAATGGGCGTAAACTGACAAGAATTTTCATTTAATTTTGGTCCGTCACAACCGCTATGACGTAAAACTTTACTGCTGGCCGTAGCATTAAAAATGGCGGGAAAATGGCGGCGTACGTTCAATTTGACCCATTCAGCCGTAGATCCGGGCGATAATGCAACGGTTCCTCACACTTTTACATGATTTGTAGGTCACCAACAGAAATTCAAGATTGCTGTTGAATCATGCTCGTCTTGTGCCGTGAGCACATGTGATTATTATCTACAAATCTGGCGATGAACGTGACAGTGTGTTTGTCCCACGACGAGCTCGCCTGCCCCGAAAATGACCCGAAAATTTTAAATAGAACCTTCCAAGCAAATTAAACCAAGCTTAACGAATCTGCCCCGTATCTGTGTGTGTCTTAAAGGAGAATCAAAGTACAATAACTTGTACAGTACATATATGCCCACCTGTGTAACAAAATGTACGTTGACGTTGTACTGATCCGTCAGGGAACCATTCCTCCATGAAAAGATTCGATCTGCCCCGTCCAACCGGTATCCAGACGCGATAGAAGACCATAGAAATGGGTCAATGATTACAAACAATTCTCGTTCTGAGTGAAGAAAGTAGTGCATTTTTCCTGAATTTAGGTAGATATTAAACAACTACCAGAATTTCTTATAGAAGGGACCATCATCGTGTTCACGATACTGTCATAGTGAGGTTGTCTATGTCTATCGATTATGGCAGACTATGGTATATGGTGGGGTCATGGCACAACGCCTTAGGTGTATGAATAACCACAGATAAACTTTTCACAAAGAAGGTCACTCACAAAAATGGCGTGTTTTGAAGGAACAAAATATACAATGAGTACCGATTGAAGCTTCAAACTTTTAATTTGTCAGCGTTTACATTCAGTCGGGAGGTCCTGTCGGTAGCTATAGGCATAGCTGTAGCGCACACTCAGACTGACTCGAAAACGTCCAGTTTAGGCCTAGGACAAACTGTTTCCGGTGACCATACTGACCGTAGCAAAATTTGCCGACCCTAGCCTTAGGGGGTGGGGGATTGTTGGCAATCACTGGTAAGGGACATGCATTTTTGAGCCTGACATTTGAGGGATGAAAACGTAGAATCGTTTTCCAACATTTCTGTTCTAGTGACAAAAAAGTGATACTAACAGGACATGAAAGTTGTACCCCATTTATGACAATATTGTCAGGACAGTAGCCGGAAACATATTTCTAGGCCTTAATTACATGACAACACAAGCATAACGTCACCGATAATGCTATCATGAACTACTGGTAATGCATTCTTGAAGAATATATGGTTAACATATAGCACAATATTGTACTGTCGACGCGTTATAATGGCTTCGCCGTACGTATATGTCTGGATGGATTAAAGTAACATAACAAAATCAACATAAATAAGGAGGAATAAATGGGTCGTTTTCTATTTCACATTATCACATGTAAATATAAGAATCTGTCATATTCCAATTTTCACTTTTGTTGTCATATACATTTTTTTTAAAGTAAGAAGTATAAAGGCTACATTGGTTATCTTATTTCATTTACTGTTTCATTTCTCTCAGAATAATGTATAAATAATATTGCAATGTTGTAGTTGACATTCGCATTAGAAATAAATATGTAAAAATGTATCAAAATTGTATCAACCAAGAACACAAACTAAGTTACAGATTGTCGTTCGCCGTTAGTTAGGTGCCTAACATATTAATCGTTCCAACCTTGTATACTTATCAATTTTTGAACTGTTACTAAAGTTTCCCCTTTGTTCTTCTATATATTCATTTACTGCTGTTACAGTTCATAAATAATCATGAAAATTCCCCGAAGCATAGGTGAAAGTGGTGCACTTTTATACCCGGGAACACAAACATTTCTTAACTTTTCAAAGCCAAATGTTCTCTTCAAGTGGAAATATATTGACAAATTATAAGGCCGAGAAACACTGAAGAAACAATTACAAAAAACAAAGTCTACAGTGTTCTATTTCGCGTCGTTCACACATATCATTTCCCGGCGCGCTACTCCTTGGGAACAGTGAGAGCAGCTGTCAGCATGTCCATGGCTACAGCAGGTGGGAGCTCCTGTGTAGGGATCACAGCGGTGACTTGTGCTGAGTAGGTATGGTCTATCCCGACTGGATCCACACTGTTATAGACGAGTCCTCCTTGGGTACTCTGATGTGAGGTGTCGTCACAGTTTCCTCCCAGCAAAGAGTCAACTAACCCATCTGCTATCACCTGGAGTTCCCGTCGGAATACCTCATCACTGTACTGCTGTACAGCCTGGGCCGCTCCGTACGTATCCATTGACGCCTTGCTGGTGTCAAGTTCTTCTGTGTTAAGATTAGGATCCTGAACACCCCCAGGTACGTTCATTTGCATTCCCAAAGTTTCGCAACACCCCGGCTGAGTATTATCTATGTTTCCAATTGTACTTGAGTATCCTTGCTGATGGTCATTGACAAACATATTAAGTATTGTATTCACCATCTCACTTTTAAGCTGACAGTCAGATCTTTGTCCTTTCGCGGTACCATCGGCTGCATCCATGAGGTTGTTTTCGCATTCGCTCTCCCATGCTTTCTTTTCACAGCTCTCGGTTGTTTGTGACTCCTCTGAGATGGCTGAAGTCTCAGCTAAATGAAATTCTGCTTCTTCACCAGCACATTGGCTGTTCTTGCTTGTAGAAGTGTTTACGTCGCTTTCTGTACAACCGTCATCGTTGTAAGAAACTCGTCTGACCCTTGGCCTGAGCATCCTTTCCTTGAAACAACTATGCTTCTCATACCCCACATTGGTGGCGAACTGCCCCTCGCACATTCTGCAGACGTACATTGTCTTACCTAGCCGCTGCTTCCCAGCCTTGGAACACTTTACAGAATGCCGTAAATGGTAGAAGAACCTGGCGTAGCTTTTGAACTTCTTTTTGCATATCTGACAGGTGTAGGAAGATCGCAACCTATGGTCTACTTTTCTCATATGTATTTTCTTGCCTCTCAAGGGTTGTGTCTTTTGATAACTGGGTTGAATGTTGCTTCCCGGTTGAACAGACAAATTTTCGTCCTCTTTGGATGCTGACGGCTCTATCTTCACTTCTTTTGTACCTTGTTCAAGGGAATCACACGGCTGTGTACTGTCTACTTTGACAGATGCTTTCTTTGTTTGTGCTTGAAGCTGCATCGCAGACACAAAGTTTTTCCATTGTTGTCTGGTGGTGACGGTGAAAGACTCGTCGTACTCCTTCTCTGACGTCATCTCCACAGAAGTGCCAGGATGCATATGATCCCCCAATACGTTCTCTTCACAGGCAGGTGCATGGCTTAAAGTTTCCTGTTCTTTAACGTGAAAACATACTGGTTTCTCCTGCACTAGAGTTACGTGAGAGGGCGAAGGTGATGACGCACTACACACTGTACCAAATGTCCCGTCTTCTTGAGACGCGAGCTTCGTTGCAGAACTTGAAGCTTTACAAATCGTCGTGTCTAGACGGCTATCTTTACCCTGATCTGATGAATTCGGACTTCCTTGGATCAATGCAACGCTCTCGTCGTCTGACCACCATGTAGTTTCTGCTAACAGATTTCCGTTTAATGTAGAATTTCCGATGCCAGCAGTGATAAGCTTTTCATCTACATCTACCGTCACAGCGTTGTCAACATACGGGTCAATCACTCGTCTTATAGATAAATCTAGACAGCTCCCATCCTCAACAGCGTTAGGATACTCGACTGTACGGCATCCATGAAACGCCGCACTTCCCGATCCATCGTCGCCTTTCCTATTATCATCAGAATCTTCATTGTTGCTCTTCTTTGACATGGCGAACAATACCTCTGCTGCATCCAGGGGACTGATTCCAGGAGATTCCTTTCCACCTTGTTGTAGCAGTTTACAAGATCTGTTGCCAACCGGTTTATCTCTAGAGAAAATAGCAGCACCTCTTTCTTCTGGAGAATCATCGCACACGCTGAATGAGTCTACGTGCTCTCCAATTGCTCCAGAACCCATGGTGCAGTCTTCTTCCTTGTTCACCAGATCGTCTTTCCTTGCTATGACCGGCCAGCTCCATTCAGCCCCACTGGCAGTTATCGCATTTGCCCCATCACATCGTTCCGTTCTTGAAGATCCCAACATGTTCGCAATCTCTCCGGTACGTTTGGTGTGAGTTATTTCAGCCCTGGGGGATGAAGGCGGTTTCGCGGTACATGTATCTTCTCTGTTATGCCCCAACGGCAAGACCGTGCGTGCACTGTTAGAAATGTTTTCTGCTGTGAAAGCGACATGATGGTTGTAAAGAGTCCGGTAAGCTTCCAGCAGCCTCGAGAGGTCAAAGTCATCCACATTCCGCCCAGGCGGTGGTGGAGTCGGGATGGGGACAACCCTGGGGTGATCGAGCTCCGAGTTCCCATGTATTCCCACCGCAGTATACATGGACTGTTGAGATAGTAGAGCGTCATGTCGCCCGTCACAATAACATCCAGCGTGCGTTTCCTCGCATTTGCCAACGGAAGGCTGTTCAGCACCAGTCATCATCCGCGCTCCTGCTTCTTGTGACTCTGATAGCGCCGTACCATTTTTAGATGTCTTTGCACTAGCTGTGCTAGCGTCTTCAGTATTCACGTTAATGGGAGATGTCTGACAGACTACTGACCGCCCTGCCTGTGGTGTGGTTTGTGTTCCTTGTTGACTTAACCAATAGTCATTCATCACCTGTACGCCTGCATTACAGGATGTCACTCCCGGCACAGCAGATGGATCAGTGCAACACCTTTCAACTTGAACTTGAGATTCACTTGCAGAACATAATTTTTCTTCAACTGCATGTGTCTGGGTGTGCCGAGAGTGTACCACGGGAGAGACTTGCACCAAGCGGTCTCTCAGCCACTCCTTGCGGTCAGCTTGTACGCATACATCCGTAGACCGTCCACTGTTAAATGTAGTCTGAGTTCCAGCTGAACATGTTTCTTGTTTCTCATCTATATAAATCGCTTTCTCGCAGTCAGTCTGTACAGATGCATCGCTGCACTGTAGTGCTTGCGTACTATACATAGATTTATTGGAGATGTTCTGTAAACTACAAGCACTTTGGGCAACTTCTGCTTCATTTCCATCGACGTAATTTTCTTCCAGAATGTCTTTTCTATCATAACTTTCCTCACATGTCTCAGTGAAATCCCTTTGGTTCTCCCCTTTACAATTGTTTTCTCTTACTACAAACTCACTAGTGCTAATACCCACCCCACTAACGTTTTGATTCTTATATTCTTTCCACTCTTCCTTTTTGTTCTTTGATATCTGTTTTCTCTCGGTATGAATAAGCCTTGACCTGTGTTTATGATGCTTTGAATGCTTTTCATCCACATCATTATCTAAACTACATCTTTCTCTTTTACTGTGACGTCGTGATTGGCTGTCTGTTCTAGTCCTTTTTCCACTGTACAACTCGTGCTCTGAGAATTTCTCTTTCCGTCTCCTTTCATCCCTCCATCGTTGATCTATTCTATCCTTGTGCCGTCTCTTTCCTTCCCGCTTACTATGTTTATGCTCTACAGTTTTGCGGCCGGGACTAGGTTCAGGGTTGTCTTCTTGTATCTTAACTCTCTTATTTCTATGGCTACTGTGTGCACTGTGCACAGCTTTAGATTGTTGATCAGCGCTACTACTTCCGTGATCCTTAAATTGTCCTTGTTGAAAGCACGGAATATCAACATCTTTCCCTTCCTCAACTTCGCTCTTACTTTTATCTTTATTTCTCTCCTTCCTTGACGATCTCTTTCCATGTGCCACTGAGGAACTTTTGTGCAACTGGCTTTGTTTTACCTCCATGTGCCCCCATGTCCCTCTTCCACAGCTGATGCTGACGTATTCCACACAGCCATCCTCTTCCCAATCCATCTCGACATCCGATGTCTCCATAGCTACGTCTGAAATGTACACAGTTAACGTCGTATGAGGAGACTCGTGGTTCTCGCTAGCGAAATGCATTGTCGGTAATATGTCAAAGGTAAAGGCCCATAAGACGTCAACAAAACACATCTGGATATTGTTGTTCAAACCGACAGATGAAGTCAGAACATGTTTTAAATATGGTCGGCCGGTCCGGACCAGAACTGTTTACAAGTTGGGACATTCATCTTTAACACACCACCCACTGTGCATTTCGCTGAGCATGCACATTTAGAACCATAAGACTCTTTATCAGTATCATGTTTAAAAATCAATGTGCTCTATAAGATAGAAAGTAGCTGAAATACTATAATATGTGGAAGGTAGTTGTCAACTCCTAATGGACTCTACAATCCATGATTTGTTTACTCTTTGCAGACTAGACACTCTAACTGACTGACCACACATCTAAATAAAGGTGTGCGTTAACATACAACAAATAAAAGTAACTGTTATTTGATTGAAAATGGGAATACAAATAGTTCGTCGGAAATTGTGGCCGAGACTACCTTGCCAAAGTTAAAGTGATGAAAGGACAAGGCAACTTAATTACGTTCAAAACAACTGATACTCTATCTTGTGTTTGTCACTATGTGCTCCCCTTATTGCAACGCATGGGTGGAAATGTACCGACAAACGTTTACTCTATCTGACATTTTAGATTAGAGGATACACGTGTCCATTTGGAGTTCATAGCTTCCAAATGCTAATTTGGTATTTCGGACACATTCATGTGCTAATTTTTGTACCGCTCGTGCTAATTTCTGTACCGCTCCAAAAATGACATATATGTAACGCCTTAAAATACCAGAAGATTCTGTTATTTCAGTCTCATTTTTAACATCCGGCAAACTCATATTTCTCAATACCGCAACCTTCAACTATATCTAGTAAACTCAGCTGAGAAAAAAATTCCACATTTGAGCCCCCCTCCCCAGTTTCCAAACCAGCAGTGATGTTGACACCCGGCATAGGCCGTTGAATCTAACGTTAAGTACCAATTCAGAACAGAAAATGTGCAGTACTTGGAGGTATTCTAGACAACAAAGCAAGCTACGACAATCATTGTTCACCTCACCTCTTGCAGAACTACGCTCTCTGACTTCTAAGTTTTTGCAGTGACTCCTGTATGCGTATGAGAAAGATAGCAGACAATTCAGGACTTCTGGCCGTAATTTTCAAATAAGATGGGAGAAGATGTCTGAGCTGCAACTATTTTATCTGGCCGTCGTGTTTCTAGACTCGACTGATGTACTTCTATAAGGCATAATAACTTATTCATAATCACGATATTTGGGCAAGATATTAAGCATTTGAGGATTTTCTGCAGAAAACATGTTTACAAATAATCTGCTTGTACACTTTAAGTTCTGTCTGTGAACCGCCAATCTGTTTATATTGTTTATGGGCAAAGTTTTCTTGTTACATGTATTAAAAGTCGATCTGCTTATTACATATTTTCATGTTTATTGTTTTAGCTATTACCTTGGCTATCAATCAGCTGTTCTAGATATTGCTTACAATGTTAAGTATGGTAAACACCCAGAGATGATAGCCATTTTTTATAATTACATTAACATTCCTCTTTGTAGCTTAGCAATGTAATTGATCCCATCTATCTATTTTAGCAGGGTCTTAAGCACATTTTAAAGCATGTTAGGCTTTGATAGAACAGACAAACCGGAATATACTCTCCTCTTCTACTCCAAAAACCCATACCTAACACCGCCCCCCCCCCCACACACACACTGACTTCATCTGATTCGTAATTCACCAGGATAGCTAGTTCTCGAGTGTATTGTAATCCTTGGTGTCTATGTCAGTTATCTCCGCTTCTGGGCCTCATTTCTGTGTGTTGTGTGCTCCAAGACTGTAAACGGTGTAGCGCCTCCCAGCAACTTGGGACGTGAGACAGGGTAACGGTTATTGTAATATTCAGTGTTTTCTTAGAACCGGATAGGTCGGACAGTGCGGCGCATATTTTTTCGTACAGGAAGCCGTCGGTTAACGGTGCGTCTCAACGGTGGTGTGCTTTCTTAATGGTAGTGCATGATGTTCAAACCGACATGACTATCTCTGTCCGTAATGTTGACTGATGTTCAAACTAACACTACCATTCCTTCATTGGTACTGAATGGTGTTCACACTGACATGACTATCCCTGTCCTTAATGTTGATTGATGTTCAAACTAACACTACCATCTCTGTCCTTGGTGCCGAATGGTGTTCACACTGACATGACTAGCCTGTCCTTATCCTATCCTTAATTTTGAATGACGTTCACACTGTCACTACCATCCCTGTTCTTGGTGCTGAATGGTGTTCATACTGACATGACTATCCTGCCCTTACCCTATCATTAATTTTGAATGATGTTCACACTGACACTGACACTACCATATCTGTCCTTGGTGCTGAATGATAATCAAACAGACATTACTATCTCTGTCTTTAATGTTGACTAATGTTAACAGTGGCATTACAATCGCTGTCCTTGATGCTGAATACTAAGTAATGTTCCCACCGACATAACTACTACCCCTGTCCTTGGTGCTGAATGATGTTCAAATTGACATTAACGTACGCCCCTTTACCTGGGCCAGCTACAAAAAACGAGTGCAATAGAACTGATGTGCCAAAAGAAAAAAGTGCGACCCATAGAGCCTGCTAGGTGGATGCTAGGTGTTTTCTATCTACTTTGTAAATACCATTCACTTGAAACACAGGTGCAATGTAGTAGCAGGACTCACCGGAGCCGACAGATTCACCCGATGCAGATACATGAACTAGTATCTATTCATGTTTAGAATGAATGTCTCAATAAAGAAGTCAGTAGAATGCCTTCTAAATCTATCTTAGTATCGGATACAACAACAAGAAGAGGCCTGTGTCACCTTAAAATCGGTGTAGCTAGCTGCTCTACATCTTTTGGACCAATTCAGAGTGTAGTGTTTGCAGCCAAAAGCTAACAATGGTAGTAAAATTATTTTGGAATATTTCTTCCGCTTTTTTATGTTCGTTACCGATTTTGTTGGGTGATGTCAACACATTTTATGAGGAATTCTGGCGATTTGGATGTTTGCTTTTCAATGTAAGTCACTGGATAGGTGCCCGCTATCCCGTTACTTAGTTGTTGTTCTTCTGGATTTGTTTCGTTACACAAAGACAGAACTGTACAAACAGCCATCTTATTATTCCCACGGGAGGGGCTAGGATTCAGGCTACGTGATTGGTCAGATTTATCACGTGATAGGCAGACGGACAGAAATAGCTTTATTGCCCTCATTTGTTTCTCGACTGTCTCAAGACAAGACACGTTTCTAGAAGAACCGTCTTATCTAGGCCACCGACAGAGACAGCACTCCTCGGTATGTACCAATTGCTTAAAATTGTTGCCTCGTGATTTAGATACTGTTCTGTTCAGTGTAAATTTTTGGTATAGTTGATATAGCGGGACATGTTGAGATACGGACGCGTGTATAACGTTATGTTCTGGAAGCTGGGAAAACAATTCGCTACAATCCTACCTGTTTTATCATACATGTCATTGTCATTGCAAAGATAAAGCTGACGCGTTATGTACGAATTCTAAACGTCGGTTACTGATTCTGATAAGGAGTGGTCAACTCGCACTTCAGAGGTTTTTCTGGCCATATTGGTCTTTTTCTTTGGGTTTAAGCAGAGTATGTGAAGGCCCGGAGTCAACTTGAAAACTGTGGTTCTAATTCTAGTCGCTGTTTTTCTAAACCTGTTTAGAGTGTGATCTGTGGCGTTACTGTTAACAATGCCATGGTGGCAAAGGTGGTGCTTCTACTTTTGAAATATCTTTACTGATTCCCTCGGGTCTGGTCAGTCTTTATTTCTTACGTTTTGGGGCCATTTTGATATTACGCCACATGTAGAGGACGGAGGCCCCCTTACAATCGGTCTAACCCTGGAAAACTAGCTGTTCTTCTGCTTCTGTTGGGCCAGTTTAGAGTGCAGTGTTTACAGCCGCAGTTCAGGATGGTTGTAGAATGGTAATTGGATATTTCTTCCGTTTCTTATGTTCATTACTGATTTCGTTAGGGCGTGGCCAGTACACATTCTATAAGTTTTTTTTCTGTCAATTTTGAGGTTTGCTTTTCAGTGTAAACCACCGGGTAGTGACGCGGCATCTCCTTACGCAGTTGTTGCTCTTCTGTATTAGCTTCGTTACACAAGGACAGAACTGAAACGTCCATCTTAACATTCCCACGGGGTATGGGCTAGGATTCAAGTACGTGGTTGGTCAGATTTATCACGTGATAGGCAGAATGACAAAGAGCTTCATTTTTTCTATCATTTGTTTCTTGTATTAAAACCAAATGACCTGGAATTTGGTATGAAGGTGTATCGGACATGTGCCCACAGTACTTCATTTTCACTTTGGGCATACACAACTTAAAAATTATTGAATGTGGTGATTTTTTGGCCATTTTCAGACTAAACATGTATATTTTTGGCTATGCCTTTGTATTAGAACCAAATGACCTGAATCTGGTATGAGTACACGTACGGTACTGGACTCCATTCCCACTCATGGCGTATATAATTTTTCTGTGTTAATGCAGGACATTATCGTCTCCAGACATGATGATTCCAGTTCTAGCAGTCATATTTGCTGTACCAGTACTGTCTGATGTACAAGTGGTAAAGGCAGCTGCAAATGTGACGGCAGTACCAAACGTGACGGCAGCGTCAAATCTGACGGCAACAAGAACGCCAGCGTCAAATGTGACGGCAACGACAGCACCAAATGCGACGGCAGCGCCAAAAGTGACGGCAACAACAGCGCCAAATGTGACGGCAACACCAGCGCCAAATGTGACGGCAGCACGAAATGTGACGGCAGCGCCAAACGTGACGGCAGCGCCAAACGTGACGGCAGCACGAAATGTGACGGCAGCGCCAAACGTGACGGCCCCTGCGGGAAGAATCGTTGGGATACAGCAGGACGTGCTCGGAACGACGGTTAACACCTTCCTCGGGATCCCGTTCGCTACACCACCAATAGGAGACCTGCGATTCAAACGTGCTGAGCCCAAGGAACCATGGGAGGGGATATACCAAGCAACACGGTACAATAGGCCTTCATGATTGTTCAATAAAAATCCCTTACAATGCAATTCACCAAAGACTCATATATTTGTAGAGATAGCAATCTGGCAGCTTCACTGGTAGAGACTGCAATCGCAATTCGTCGCAAGGTGTTGTGTCACCATTACCCTTTCCAAGGTTTCCAACAAAAAGGCACACCGCAGTTCCTTAGCCGGCGCTGCGAGGCCTAAACCTCCATTACTTTCACCCAGATCTATCCACCACGACAAAACACGAAGCTCCGCTGCAGCACCGCAGCAACCCGCTAGGATCCCAGTTATCAAAATTGACATACGTCTCTCCGACACCTACACACTTACCAAATATATATCCGGAACCTTCTAGTTCTAGCGAAGGTGATGAATAGATGATAACAGCATAACCATAAAATGAAAATAAACCAAACACATAAAATGATAACGCAGTCTTTCAGATCACGTATTTTTCATTTCTTCATGTCTGATGTTCTTAAATCCCACAGAGCACCCAACGCCTGCAGTCAAGAAGTATACGAGGATGACTATTATCTGTGGGCAGTGAACACACCAGTCAGTGAGGATTGTTTGTACCTGAACGTTTGGCAACCAACTCCCGTCCCCACCGGAGCCGCCGTGATGGTCTGGATATTCGGAGGAGGATTTCAGATGTAAGTATCAGAATATATCAAGGAAAGAAGTTAGAAAGATCATCTGTGACGGTAAGAACGTGTCAGTACACAAAGAAAAGCTCTTACCAGAAAGCTCTGTCCCCTGTCCCATCTCAAGCTGAAATGACCCGAAGCCTGACCTGAGAGTATGACGTCAGCAACGGGTCAGAGGTGCCCGGGAATTGGTATCAGCCCCCGTCTGGTTGACAGCCTTGTGAAACATATGGCCTCTTTCACTCTTATCAGAAAGTACAGTAGAATGTGTGTTAATAGCATAGCTAGTAAAGGTGTAACCTATCCAAATGACTACCGATAGAGATGATTGTAATTTTCATTTACCAAAACAATTTATGTATAAAGTAGACGATTACTAGTACGTGATCTTGGGATTGAAAATAATGCACATTTTCTACGTGCTATCTGTAAACAGTCATAATCGCAGACGTGATGTTTTTGGATGATTATGATGATGACGAAGCTCAGGTGATCAGCCATAATGAATAGAATTGCAGGGCATGATGTTTTTACAGATATTCATTATTTTCGCATTTCAAACCCAGGGGGTCGTGTTCATCTGTCACGTACGATGGAAAGTACCTGGCGGCAACCGAAGGGGTGATAGTTGTAGGGATGAACTACCGAGTCAGCACACTAGGGTTCCTGTATGCCGGTACTGAAGACGCGCCCGGTAACGTTGGTCTGACGGACCAGGTCTTGGCACTGCAGTGGGTACAGGACAACATCGCGTCTTTCGGAGGGGATCCTTCAAAAGTGACACTTTTTGGGGAAAGCTCTGGAGGAGTCAGCATTGGCCTGCATCTGATTTCTCCTGGCAGTTGGGCTCTTTTCAGCCGCGCGATACTACAGAGTGGGACTGCTCTAATTGAAGCTCGAGGGGGCGGCGATTCCAAGGCTGACGCGTATAATAAAACAATGAGGTTTGCCCAAGCTCTCGGGTGTCCCACAGAAGAAGGCGAAATGCTGGAATGTCTTAGAAGCATGGACGGACAACTGCTTGTGACTACCTGGGCCTTGGGGTACGAAACGTTCAATCCTATCATAGATGGAAATTTCCTTCCACTAAACCCGCACGTTGCCTTGGACAACGGGGCGTTCAAGAAAGCAGATATTCTCCTTGGTTCCAACGAAAACGAGGGCACCTACTTCCTCCTTTATGGCGGATCACCTGGCTTCAGCGAAGACACGGAAAGTCTCATCACCAAGGAGCAGTTTCTGGAAGGGATCCGTTATAACTTTCCTGCATTCAATGACTTTGCTGTGGACGCATCAGCCTTTCAATACACCGATTGGAAGGACCTTGGCAGAAATTCAATGTACCGTGACGCTCTGGATTCCCTCTACGGCGAATTTTCCTTCATTTGCCCGGACGTCACCACTGGTCGTGCCCATGTCAGGAATGGGGCATCGGTCTACATGTACCGCTTCGCCCACCGGGGCTCGATCTCTCCCTTCCCGCCCTGGATGGGAGTGATCCACGGCGAGGAGCTACCGTTTGTGTTCGGTCTACCCCTGGATCCAGCGTACGGCTTCAACGGGGAGGAAAAGGAGCTATCTCGAAGGATGATGCGACACTGGGCGAATTTTGCACAAACAGGGTACTTTTCATTTCTTTTTGAATCAAATAGATAATCATTTTCAATATTTGCTTCTAACGTGCTTAACGTATTCTAGTACAGTGACCTATTTTTAAGATATCTATTGTTAAGCCATCTAGTAGTCTTTTTCAACAACTTCTTAAACTTTCTTATAAATACTGACCTACCCCCCTCTCTGACACGTGACGTTGCTCGTGACGTTAGCAGTTGGTGAATGCACATTCCTTACGTTTAATAGTCTGGCGCACGTTTGTTCACAATTATGCTTTTTTGGTTGAATCATGTGACCAATGTTTTTCCAGAAATCCAAATGACAACGGCGAGAGGATTTGGAGTGACTTCAACCAAACTACTGGGGGCTATTTGGTGCTTGACGCGCTCCCAGCCCGAATGTTGACCGGCCCGAGCACAGTGAACTGTGCGTTTTGGGACAACTACGTCAAACCGCTCATAAACAAGACAGGTAGGTAGCAAGTGGCAGGACAGGGCCTGGTCACAATATATATGAATTTCTCTGAGTTTAAGAATAAATAAAACAGTAGTTTATCAGGCTAGACCATGTGGAAGTAAATATTATGTATTTGTTGGCAAAGGTTATGATTACCTATCTAGTTACGTATGTAGGTTTTATTTATTTATTCATTTTACACACACAAACCCACACGAGCAGGAGGCCGCAGCCCTCCTGAATTGAGTGAGATTTGTTACAATTAGGTATCATAAAAACATGACATACACATACAAATGCAGGTTACAATTACCAACGATCGGCAAGAAAACAACCAGAAGGCCAGCACGAGACCTAATAACATTGCTAAGCAATTAAGTCATTGTACAGCCTTACAGCTGTGTGCACGAAGGACCTTCTCAGTCTTTCAGTTCTGGCCTTTGGCACAGAGAACAGGTTGTGGTTCCTCAGCTGCCTGCCTGAGGCTTTGGCTCGTTGCGGTTTCGACATCACGTGGAAACAACCAACATAGCCAATGATGGTCCTATTCGATTACGTGACGTCGAAACCTACATACATAACTACAAATGTAATTATGACATTTGCATGAATAGCAAATGCATGATCACACACACTGAAGAATATTTGATATGACGATTGGACTGCAAAAAGTAAGAGCCAATCAGATTTCTGAATGTCTCACGCTTCTGATTCATTTTGAACGGTGTGTAAGTGACAGGAATGGTACATGGGCTTAATAATTGTGCAATGGCTAATGTAGTTCATTTACATCAGAGTATTGAATATACTTACGTTATATGTGAACTTTCTTCTTAAGTGCCATTCAATCGTTTTATGTTGCTAAATTTCTTTGCGACACGCTTTTTACATGACATTATTACTTCTTGCAGAGGCTTTAAAGCGAGGTGTGGAGAGGCCTAGTACGTGTAACAATACTTCTGGAGTACTGGGAAACTACCACACAGGAAAACTACAGAGGATTGTGGCGATTTCCACACTGGTCATCTTACAGCTGGCCACTTTGAATGATTAGTCTAGATAGGCCCCCACCACTAACTTCTGTGCCCACGGCGTGTATCTTCAGCTATATCTGGGGTACCTGAAACGAGGATTAGCACGACGTGAAGTTGCTCAAAACACGTCGATCAACACGCACATTTCGTGTTGATCGACGTGTATTGAGAAAATTCACGTCGTGCTAATCCTCATCTCATGTTTCCCCTATATGCTATTTTCATGGTACAATGTAATTGGTGAGCTGCACTGTTTGCCTTTTGGCCACCGCAGGTTAACATTTGCGTTCTTGGTCTTCCATGTGCGTTTATTGACTGCCCTATAGTAAGTCTCAGACTGGTAACTGGTTCATTCTATGAAAACACAAGATTCTAACCATGTATGCTGTTGTGATGCTCTACTATGCATGTGTATTAGTTTTATGTCTTGAATTAGAAAGATAAAAATGCCATGAGGTTAACAAAGAGTAAATATATATTTCACTTGGTCCAATACAACATACAGGTATATTGGTACTGCAACAAGCTTTGGTACTGTCTTGTACTACTCGACTATTACACAGCATTGTTTCAAAGTCATACGTATACATTCTTATGCTCTCTCTGAAAAAAAAAATTCCCTCAAGTTAACAGGTATATACCAAGTACAGTTTGAGAAATAATCATGATGTCAATATCCCAGAAAACAATGTAACTGTTAAGCCCCGTTCACAAATCAAGAATTTAGCTCGGCCGAGTTGTCAGTGAGCTCTAAGTTACGAGGAGGTATGACCCTGATGCTGACGAAGAAACTCTGCCATTTGTTCGTAGGCATCAGGTTCATGCCTCCTCGTAATTTAGAGCTCGCTGACAACTCGGCCGAGCTAAATTCTTGATTTGTAAATGGGGCTTTATGACAACTGTATAGACAACAGAGAACAGTTACAACTTTAAGTCAGGTTCACTATATAAGTTACATATCTGCACCTGATGGAATTGTTATGGACAAAATATGTCGTATCACGCCATAACAGCAAACTACGAACTATTTCATAAACCAGTTGACTCTAGACATAATACAACCGTACACTGCACTCTTCAGGAACTGTCTCAAAACAAACATGATAGACCAAACAATTTTGATGTCATACTAGTGATGACATCATGAGTGAACTAGAGTACTGTAGACACCACTGAAAAAAGAAAGATACAGTAGGAATTGACGCTCAGTAGGAAATGTTTTTGTGCATGTCTTTCAGTCAGTCTACCTGCTATTGTGGGATACAGGTACTACATGAGGGTCTTGTGGGTCCAGTTCCTAAATCTGTCAAGCAGCATGTCATATTCAAGAGTAGAAAGCACAGCATATCATTAACTCCTACACTAATTGCTGAGGCATATTTGAGTGACCCTCCCTGTCCTTATATTAGGTAAGGCACTTGTTGGAGACACAGTGGGACAGGAGAACTAAGGTTACATCTGCTTTGTCTTTACATAATATTTGCTGCTCTGTTCTGGTCGCAAACCAGTCTGGTGAAATTTGTTAGGTCATGTTTACTGAGGTTTGTCCAGTCTCAACTGGTTTTGACAGGCCACCACCTTTGCTTACTAGCGGCACCATAACACGGCGTTGATTTAGCACATCCTTCTCAAACGTTGCCAGTTCTTGCCTTGTTACCAACAGCTGTCTCCCCTGGGGTTTCACTTGTTCTAACTTGTACTTTACTGTTTTTAGTTCCTCACTTGTTTCCTGCAGTCTCTTCTTCATAGTCTTGTTTGCATTACTGCATTCCTCCTGCTTTCTCTGCAATTCTACAAGCTCCATCCTCGTCTCTTTCAGCTGTTTCTCCAGTGTCTCTCTTGGAATGGGCTTGGAACTTGAGGATGAGGTGATTGCACCCGTAGCTTTGTGATTGTTGAACCATTTCAATACAGTTTCAAGGTCATCAGTTTTCTTTCTACACATGTAGCATACATTCCTCGGATCAAAGATACCAGTTCTATTGTAGGAAAACAACTCACAGTGTACACTTCTTATGCATTTCAGCTCACCAAAGCGTTCTACTTTGGCATCGGCTACAATTGTACAGCGCATCATCTCGCTAAACCTATCACACTTTGCAGCCAACACATACAAAACCATCTTGGACAAACTGGAGAACTGTTTGAAAATGTGAGAGGTGAGACACAGTCAATGGCAAGTTGTCACGTTTTAGTGCACAGGTCAGCCCTCGGACCTTCAGTGTCCATGTCATGTCCGGATGGATGTGTACAGTTCTCTGAAGTACAGGAGATGGCAAGTTAGTGGAGAGGAAGTGGACTATCGCTTCTGACTGTGAACACGTTAGATGACAGTAGTTCCACTGGTCCCTTAGCGTATCCTTCCACACCTCTGGTAGATTCTGTAAGGTGAGTGCTGTGTTTGAGAGGCAGGGTAAAGCTTGGTGAACAGTGTTCTCCTCACAGATGTTGGCAGCAGTGTCACGGATATCCTGCATATCGACATCCTCCACCCCACTCAGCAGACGCTTGAGATTACTACCCTGTTTCTCAACAAGTTGCTGTACGTCTGGCAAAAAGTACTCCCATCTGAGCTTGCCTTTGTACCTTCCTACTGGATGTGGTGCCAGTGACAGGTAGGTCTTGATTCCCTCTGCACTGTATTTACTGGCAGCAGAGACACAATTTGCAGCTGTTGCTACTGAGGTGAATCCTCCATTGTTTCCTCTCTGTGGGGTGAAACAGTTCAGTTTAGCCCTCTTTCCTTGGGAGGGCCGCTTCCCTTTAACTAACAACAACCCATACAGCACTAGCTCCTCGGGTGAAAGTGACTCCCCCTCTTTGAACCACGTACCCTCAGCAAAGGTAGTTGGCTGTGAACAAGAACTTGGGGGAGTTTTTGATTGAGACCTGCTCGCATAAGAATGATCAGGATCAGCATTTCTTTGATCCAATTCAGATTCCTCATTCTGCCATGTGTTAACCAGATGTCTTACAATATCACTTACAGTTTTCTCTGTTTCCTTCATTGACTCAGCTGTTTGTTCTGGTTCCTCATTTGAGTCTGTGCCTTGGCTGTCCTGCGGGGGCATATCACTCGCATCTTTCTCTTTTTCCTTCATGGACTCAGTGGTATGTTCTGGTTTCTTTGATGAGTCAGTGACTTGGTTGTCTTGCACTGACTCGTCACAGATATTTTCCCCTTTTTCCTTCATGGTGGTGTGGTCTGTTTTCTCTGTTGAGTCAGTGTCATGGTTGTCCTGCGGGGGCTTTACTTTCTTCCTGCCTCCACGTTTCACTGTGTAAGGCTGAAAGAACATCTCTGGATCAATTGTTTTCTCCTCATTCATTCTGATGTACCTCATGATCTTGTTCATCCTCCACCCAGACCTGCCCGGAAGTGTGTAGGAGAACTTGGCTACAGAAATTCTTGTAAAACTACCAGTACTTTGCTGTTCCTTAAGTACTTTGATTTCAGGGACTGTATCAGCTAGGCTCCTGAGCCATTTCATTCTGCTGTCAAATACAATGTTTGTGTGACAGTCTTTGACCTTTCCTTCTGATAAAAGTACAAACTTGCGTTCAGGTACTGTAGGTTTGAAGCTCAAATAAAACTCTCGGCCAACCAGCTTTGGGCATGCCTCTGCAAGGTCTTCAAAGAGGTTGCTAAAATGTTTCCTCGGAACTATTGTTTTCCTCTCTTCCATGGCCATGGCTGCATGTTGTGCTTTCTTTGTTGTGCCAGTGTCACAGCTCTCCTTGTGGGGCTCAGCTTTTTTCATCTTGCGTCCTTTTTTTCCAGGAGGCTGAGTTGAGTCAGTGTCGTGGCTGTCCTGTGAGGGCCTTGCTTTCTTCTTGCGTCCACGTTTCACTGTGTAAGGCTGAAAGAACATCTCTGGATCAATAACATTGTTCTCATTCAACCTGATGTACCTCATGACCTTGTTAAGCCTCCATCCCGACCTGCCTGGAAGTGTGTAGGAAAAGTTCGCCAGAGAAGTCCTAGCAAAATCAGCTTGACTCGCCTGTAGTTCTCTGATTTCAGGGACTGTATCCAAAAGGCTCTTAAGCCATGCTCCCCTGGTTAGAAATATAGCGTCAGTGTGGCAATCTTTGATCTTTCCTCCTGACAGAAGCACAAACTTGCGTTCAGGTACTGGTGGTTTGAAGCTCAAGTAGAACTCCCGTCCAACAAGCTCTGGGCATGAACCTACGAGGTCTTCAAAGATGTTGCTAAACAGTCTTCTCTGTAACACTGTTTCTTCTTTTCCCTTCATTGACGCAGCTGCGTGTCCTGATTGCTTGGAGGACTTAATAGTGTTACGTCCTTCTTGCGAGGAGTTAGCTTGCTTTGTGAGTCCAAATTTTAGTGGCTGAAAGAACATCTCTACATCAATCATTGTGGCCTCATTTATCCTGATGTATCTCATTATCTTCTCCAGCCTCCATCCAGACCTCCCTGGAAGTGTGTAGGAGAAGTTTGCCAGAGAAATCCTGCTAAAACACTTCTGCTGTTCCTTCAGTGCATTGATTTCAGGAACTGTATCGGCTAGGCTCCTGAGCCATTTCAGTCTGTTATTGAAGATAATTTCAGTGTGACAATCTTTGATCCTTCCTCCCGATAAAAGAACAAACTTGCGTTCAGGTACTGAAGGTCTTAAGCTCAAATAAAGCTCTCGACCAACCATCTGTGGGCACACCTCTGCAAGGTCTTCAAAGAATTTGTTTTTTTTCCCAGCCATTTTGCTCTGAAACACATCCCAAAACAATGTCATGTAAACTTTGCATACAACATCACTAGTAGTCTAACAACTTAATAACATTTATTTATTTAATAACTAGTATACATAATGCATATTGTGAAGTGTTAGTGAGGATTGTAGCTCAATTTGGTACCAGCCTCACACTCACAGTTACAGTTTGTAATGCACTCATCTTTCAGAAGGGCATAAAATGGGAGTCCCATAGGAATGATACATTGATATTCTTCCAAGAAAGCTTGACTATTCATTAACTGCAGCTGCACAAGAAAATCACTATCAATAATAAAAAAACACAAAGTAAATCCTTAAAGTTTGACTATACAGTATCTAACGTTTCCGTAATAATTTTCACCTGTATGTTACAACATCCTCTGCAACAATCATGCCAAACAAACATCATTGTCAGATTATTTCAAACCTAACGGCACACTGCAATAAACATGTAGCTTTTACTATGCACGATAGGGGAAATGGCGTCTTTCTGCGCTGATAAACGAGACAAAACTTTTCAACTCCTCTCGCCCCCCTCCCCCTTCACCCAACACGAAATTTGACACAGCTACTGTACCAAAATGTTCTTTTAAAAAGCTTCAGCTTGTCTTGTATGTATCTAAAATATATCAGCACCACATCCATATCTTGATCTTAACTTCAAACGATATATTTTGTACCTTAATGCCTGCTTTTCGTCGCCCAGTGCACGAAAGCATCAGACTTTCCTCTCTCTCGTAAGTTACGGCCGCAGAGCACAGTATTTATCCGCGACCCCAGGTGGGGTAAAGAAGTAGTGCGGCTGAAATCTTGAACCGTGTGTACATGCGTTAACATGAAAACTAGTCGGGTATTAACTTTGCTATGTGGTAGTGTCATGAGTCAACTTTCATCTTGTGTCAGTAAGATTGTGAAGTTTGCAAAGTGGGTGTATAAATGCGTATGACCTTTACAGATGGCTGCATGGGTGAGTCGGCTGCAGTTCCGGATGACCCCGCATGGCCTAATTTAAAAATGGGCATCAAAATGCAGAAACTTTCGCGGTGGTTTAATGTTCGCGGTTTTTGCGGTGGCCGCTTCACTGCGAATTAAAAACCAGCTAGAACATTTTTCCATGGCAGTTAGAGACTACAGTGTATGGCCCTACCGCGAACTTAAAACCACCGCGAAAAGTCCTTTTTCCCGCTACAGCGAAATTAAATCCCCGCGAACTTAAATGCATTTACAAGTAACGCACACTTGACGTTGGCCCAGATGAATTAATGTATCTTTTTTGTTATCGTTGTACCGCCGCTGCAATGGCAACGTCACTACAACCGTGCATACCTACGGGACTAAGCGTGGCGCGACTTGCCATTGGCCCGAAAAAACAACAACTTTTTTTAGATATTAAAATGGACTGCACGATCAGAGCGTTTCTTGTATCGTAGTTCGTAAGTATTATTTTAGTTCAGAAATCTGCATTTCCATTTTTCGTCAGCCCATGTCTACTTTAAGTTCTATCTTCTTTTAACCTCCTTGGTCCTATAAATTATGATACCACATGCACAAATAGTACCGTTTTCTATAGTTCTCACACTTATTTCACAAATTATGACAAATACTTCTCTGGCAAAGATATTTAATATTGTTGCAAACAAGCAATTGAGAAGACACAACTGCACAATATACATATAACGTTATATCATGTAATGATAAAGTCAATCTCTCAGTATAACATCTAACCGCGTGGTTACAACAATAGGCACTCGATATGCAATATGTTCAAGCAAGGACTTGGTTCAAGTTCTGTTAGGTACATAAAGTTTTGCTCATTGACACAAGCCATGATGATAAGGTCCCGGTCTACAGTGAGCACCTTTAACGAATACCCCCCCCCCCCCCCAAAAAAATGCCGTGTCCCCTCAAGAAATCCCGTCATGACGATGGACAGTTCCGCTCGGCATTTTCCAGCAGTTTGACCACCTCTGCAAATAAAACACGGAAGAGAAATTATAGGATGAATAACTCTGAACAATGCTATCAGCGTGATTTTAAGTGTAAAAAAGATGCCACAGTAAAATAGAAAACTCTTTACCTGCCATCTCCGGCCGTCTTGTGTCTTCAAAGCTCCTACATTTGTCTATAATGGCGGCGAGAGAGCTGTTGCAGTTGGCAGGTATCTCCTCTTTTCTTTTCTGTTCCAGGACGAACTTGTGGATCTCGTTTTCCTTATACCTTATAGCTAAAAATACATATGTAGACAGGTGACATAACATGCATTATAGAATGGTTTATTCATACATATTAGTGTATACATATACTAACACAACGTTGCAGTCAGTTATACCTCAAGCTTGATGTAAAATTGGCTTAATTAAGTTAGCGTTAGTCTTAAAATGACAACCTTGATACATACAACTTAACTTACTGGTCAAGAAAATGATACATAGGGCACCTTTATCTTAAACATACCTTCGTGTGCCAACTTCCTGCTTGCAATCTCCCATAGAACAATGCCAAAGCTGGAAAACGGAACAACGACATATATTGATTATAAAGGCAATACATGTTTCCTATCGTAGAACTACAAAACTCGTCACCATCAAGCACCATAGGCACTAGGAGCATCTTTATGAGATAGCTTTGAACAACGCTTACAGCTATCGGATGTGCAAAGGTTAGCCCATTCTCCTACGCAGGGACATCCAACAGCCAAACTGCCTGTCTGACATCCAGACAGGCAGTTTGGCTGTCGGATGTCCCTGCGTAGGAGGATGAGGTTAGCCGAGTGTGGTGTTGCTGCGCAGTGTACCTGCGAAGCTGATGTGTTACGCCGAAGGCTATATATATAACATGTACAACAAATACAGACATAAGACAGTTAATCAGTGTTGCGTCGCAGAATTTGGTGGAAATGACTTGGATTAACTACACGGATGAAGAATGTAGAAGGGGGAAATGATAAAACAAGGCTGCTCAGGGAGTCGAAGATGTCATCAAAATGCTATTGTCATTTTCATAAAACCTATAATACCTGCAATGATGTAAATACACATGTAACGCAAAACTTACCTGAATACCTCTGCGGCCGGCGTCAGCGGTGCGTTGATATCTCTGAGATTCTCCGGGGCAACGTAAGCAACTGTGCTTCTTCCCCGACGGAACTTGGAGTATCTTTTGACAGACGTTTTCGTTTTTGTGGTACAGAAGTCTGACAGCTGTGCGAATACAAAATTATGTGTCAGTCGTATGCTTGAGACTGTATCATTACTAGGCTATATATTAGTACATGTATATATATAGTCCCAAAAAAGAGTAAAATAGGAACGTGACAATCAATAGAAGTCTGTGCATGCAGTGTATAATAACTAAAAAATATACCTTAACTCGCATGTTGGCATCAAGAAGATATGTTGAGGTTGTCAAATTCCCATGAACTCTGGGTGGACCGCTCTCAGTTGGGCGATGGAGAGCACAGAGACCCCTGGCAGCATCTGTGCTGAACTGCAGCAGCTGTGCCCATGACAGGGGCGTATTGCTGAGGAGCAGGTTGAGAAGTGATCCTTTCGGCATGAACTCCATGACAATGATGTAATTTGCTGTGTTAAGACATACAGTAAAGGTGTCAGAGTGCCACATAATGCGACAAGTGTGTCTAAAGCACAGTACCACCTGTTTCAGTTAGTATACTCGTTTAATGGAATTCGCAGTATTCCATGATTACATCAGGCGCAGCATGTACGAGTCTACAACAAATGTAACGTAACATAATGGTACATACCGGGCTCTAAACATACGCCGATCAGCCGAACCACGTTCTCTGCCTGTATCTGCTGCATGATCGCCGCTTCTTCCAGCACACTCTCCCGCAGGACCCTCGCTGGCTCGCTGTACGAGTAAAAAACAGTAATGGCTGTTTATATTATACACACACACACACACACACACACACACACACACACACACACATACACGCACACACTGAGGTACACAGGCAAAAATCAAGCAAGCAAGCAAACAAACAAACAAACAAACACGTGGCACCTAAAACACTCTTGGCGCGTTACTTTCTGGAATATCTTTGAACGAACCAAACCGATAAAAGTGAATCCAGGCTTACGGTAGTCGCCATGGGTAGTCTTCAAACCCCAGCTTCTTGACAGCCACCTGTCTACCCTTGTAGTTAGCCACGTACACGGTGCCGAACGTGCCCTTTCCGATCTCCTCCTTCACACTTATGTCTTTGTTGTCGATGAAGGTAACAGCGTCGGAGGGTGTGCAGACTGGGCCTGGAAGTGTCACTAATTGTTATCTTACAGGTTTGAACCAAATTATGGCAACCCGGCCCCTTAACACAGTATCCTATATTTTGGGGCAATTGCGAGGTGAGAAAAACAGCCTCAAGCAGGGATACATTGCATCAATTCAACGGAATTTACAAGTTTTAGCTAACGTTAACCTTGAGGTAACGTTGAGCACAATTGGAAGGAGAAGATAAAGTGCTAGTAGTATCTGTAAATCGTTAGATTCTGTTTCAGTTTGGCTTTGGAAACAACAAAAATATTTAGACCAGCATGTTGTTCAAACCGTTAGTATTATATCCCTTGCAACCTGTTCCAGGTACTACTTACCTCGAGTTCCTGTGGCCATTTTCTTGTGTATAGTTACCACAAGTAGCGTAAATTTGCTGTCTTTGAAAAGGAGTACAGGGTATTTGTGCCAGGACGATATGATTTTGGTCTCGGCCGACAACAAGCGACTACATCAAAACCGGAAGAAACCGAAGGACTATGATCCGTGCCTCGCAAAGGTTGATGGGATACAAACTCACGGACAACCTACATGTATGTGGAAAGCTTGACCCTACTTAAAGCTTGACCCCTACTGTAACAGTGGGGGAGTTCAAGTAGTGCTAACTGACCATGCCAAACGCCTGTCAGGCTTTTGGGTCAGTCAGTTACGCTGCTTGTGTTGTGATCTTGAGGACCCGGGTTCAATTCGCGGGTCGGTCAGGTTATTTGTATAAATTGTTTATTTCTGTTCTACTCGCCCCTCTTGTTGTTTCACTACGTTAAGGGCTAACCATTTTCAGAAGCGCATTATGAACTGCCATTACATACCATCACGGAGTCTCTAAATTTCGGGGAAATGTGCTAAATCTGGGATACGTCAAAAAACATATGCAATTTATTAATTGTAACGTTAAACTTGGCGAGAGAAAAATGATAGTCAGAGGCCACCGTCGCCATGGCAATGTTTTTATTGACATGTTTGTTTAGTTTTCTGTCTGGGTCTTTGTTCGTCCTGGCAATGACATTCTAGATTGACATTGTTTTCATAAGACCCAATGAATGGATCCGTGGGCTTATGATAATGCATTCAGACTGGGAAACACCTAAAGTTACTACTGGGGAGCTGAACTTCGTTCATGTACCACTACAAATTTTGTTTGGATCTTGAACACCATGGAATTATTCTGAACAACAGCTGCCTCAAAATCTCTGCTTTTCAGACTACTCTTTACTCCGATTTTCATGCATTAAAGCTAAAAAACATATTTGACTATAACTGCAAAGAATGTGTAGTCTATTTTCTATCTAGGGGCAACTTTTTTATTACCTTCGCCAAAAAGGCTATGTTTTCAGTAGCGCCTGTATGCATATGTGTATCTAATATGCCTTTGTGTAGAAGCCCAGCATAACACGAGAACGCCTAGATGGATTGTTTTCATATTTGGTATGTCGGTAGGTCTTAATGCGACCTGGAAACGATTAGATTTGGAGGGCCTCCCTAGCGCTTGTTATCATACTGCAGTGGAAGTTCTGGGTTTGATACCTCGAGTTCTGGACATGCTATGGCTCTGATTTTTAAGTGACCAAGAGTAAATTGTGCAGGTGTGGGTTCCTTAGCGGCCTTTTGTTACTACAGGGGTCAGTTTTGTGTCAGATTTTGAAAGGGAATAACTCATGAAGGGGTTGACGAATTGTCATGATTTGGGTATGTAGATACATTGTAGCTTTAACAAGTGATGCTTCACATAGTTAAATATTGATTATGCAAATATCGACATCTAATTTGCATGAATATAGGAATCTAATTTGCATAATCAATTTGGAAATTGTCTATACCCGCTCTGTTCCATGATCCAACATTTGACATTTGTAACTGAGAACGAGAAGATGGGTGATTTGAACGGCTCAAATGTTTTCAATCATTGAGTAACTTTTTATTTAGAATCACACTTTTATATCCTAATTATCATGTAGCCAAGCTCCGCGGACCAATCAGAAGGCCCCGTTCCACGTTGGTTATGACGCTGGTGTGGATTCATTCTGACCAATCAGAAGGAGCGATACACACAAGAAAGTAAGGGATGCACAGGCAATGGCCAATCAAATGGAGCGAAACATATGCTAGAGCAGAGGGAATAAGTACAGACTGCAAGGGGCTCACTCAGTGGTTTTATTTGGTGGTTATAGCAAAGGACCAGGCGTTATGACACCATATACACCTCTGGCGGGTCATTAACCCTTAACTATAACACATTGATATGGCAACCTACAAATACAATGGCTATCACTATGCAGTTTACATCTAGGGAATGTAACAGATGAGAATGCATTTGTATAGAAGACTTGCAATTACAAGCAAGTGAGCACAAGTCTATTTACAACCTACTGCTTAAAAAGGCCATCATGCACTTGTTGCTATTTACAGCATACACAGTAAATATTCACATTGTGAACGGGAAGTTGCATGATAATATTCTGGTAGAGTAGATGAGGATCTCTGCTTCATTCTAAATTTGGCAAGGTAGATGAGGATCCCTGCTTCATTCTGGTACAGTAGATGTGGAAGTCTGTTTCATTACTGACAAAAATATTGTCCCAGGCACAATAAGTTCTTGTTAAGAAGAACAAGAACTACTGAGAGCCTCCAAGATTGTCACCACACCTGCAAAATACAAACAAACCACAAACTCAGAATAACATACAATAAGATTTCAAAGTATTTCATCTAAAGATCTCACAGATAAACTTTCGTGCCAATACCTCAATTATGTTGCTGAGATAAGTAAATAGTAGAAAATAGGTATTACATTTTGATGTTCTTGTACTATCAGAAACAATCCATATTTCTTCCATCATATGTACAGTAACCAATGCCTAACACAAATGTTAACATCTTTATCTCCTTCTATTTACCTGTCATCTGTGGTCTATCCAATGGTTTGTGGCTTCTGCATTTGTCTATGATGTCCTTCAGCTGAGGACTGCAGTCAGCTGGTAAGTCTTCACTTTTTTTCTCCTCCAACACAAATCTGCGGATTTCTGACTCATTCACTCCTCGTCTTTCTATTGAAGACAACAAAACATACAATATATCTACATTTTGAAAAAAGATCCTTTTTCTTCATGTTTCATTAGAGTGCTTGCCTTGCTTTCGGTAGGTCGTGAGTTCGTTCCCCGGCCAATCATACCAAAGACTTTAAATTTAAAAATGGTACATGCTGCTTTCTCTGCTTAGCACTCAGCATTCGGGAAAGAGTATGGAAGTTGAACACACACCAGTGGACTATCCCCCTGCTGTAGTGATTGCGTTGTGTGGCCCAGGGCTACAGAAACAGAGATGGGTGCCGCCCTATATGCCATCAGGCGCGGGAAGGGTTTAACTAACTAACTTCATTAGAAAAACTGAAAATAATCTGTGTGATACTTTAGGTAGAAGCATGAACATGGATCACAAAGTAGACTAGCAGGTAAGGTTCCTACCTTGATGTGCTATTCTCTGGGATACTATCTCCCACATGATGACACCAAAACTGTAAAGAATTGATGTGATATTTAGAACTCTAACTTTCTATAGTGTATAAATACAATCTTCGTATCAAATAGCACCACTAAAGTATATTAATGTCTAGTATTTTCCAGATTACTTACACTTAATGGCTTAGACAATCAAAGAGGACTGTATAATGGCTTACATCATTTTTTATTTCATTTTAAACAGTCCATCTTTCTTACTTTCAGTTTGTGCAAGCATGCAGCAGGCATGCAAGTGTGCAAGCATGCAGCAGGTTTTGTGGTAACCTCTTCACTGTAAACTTAAAACCACCACGAAAATGTTTCTTCTGTCTTATGCCCACCTAACCCGTTGTTTCAACTGTCAACCCAAAACCACTGTGAACACCAAATTTTCTACTTACTCTGAAATGAAATCCATGCAACTTAAAAGGCAATTCCAATATTTCATGATGACATACCTGTACACTTCAGATGGATAATCCGCAGCTTCATGGATCGCTTGCAGATGTTCTGGTGCCAGGTAGGCAACAGTGCTCCTGCGACGATGGCTACGTTTCCTCTTGTTGATAGATGACCTTGTCTTGGTTGTGCAGAAGTCAGATAGCTACAAATTTATAGAGAAGATAGCCCTGTTGTTAAGATCAATAGACCTGCAGATTGTATGTCATAAAGTTTCTGAAGCAAGGTTTTAAGCATAATTGGTTTAATCTAAAGACAACATTATGTCAGTTCTCTGATTGGCAGACAGCAATAAATAAATAAATAAATAAACAGCTGGTTAGAGTCCACAAAAATGTAAACCTCAGCTCAGTTTATGTTGGGTATACATTGTATTGCATAGGCCTTCTGCAAGGCTATGCGCCGGAGAATGATGTACACATGTCCATAGCAGATACGTCTTTGTTCTATAAAGCTCACTAGTAATGTTAGGAATAGTTTAATACAGCACACACCTTGACCCTGAGATCGTTGTTTACCAGGAAAGCGTCGGAGCTGAGATGACCATGCAGCCTGGCAGGGTAGCCGCCGTGTGGATGGTGGATGGTCCTGAGACCGCGAGCAGCGTCCAGACACATCAGGAGACGTTCTGGCCAGGACAGCTGCCTGTCTAGAGTCTGCAGTACATGTGGAAGGGTGCCTCTAGGCATGTACTCCATGATTATGGAATAGTGTCCTGAGTGGAGAAATGAATTGAATTGTAAGTTGCCAACAGGAAGATATTGAAGAGTGTCAAGGATGTAGTGCATAACCAGAAAAAATGTACAAAGAAGAATAAGCAGAATGTGACTGTGTACAATGAGAAAGTTACTATCCAAAAATGGATGGACAAGTAAACATATAGGCACCAATCAACATGTAGAGTAAATGATGTATGTACTTACCTTTGTCCATGCACACTCCAATCAGTTTCACCACATTTTCTGTTTGTATCTGCAGCATGACATGTGCCTCCTCCCTTAAGTTCTTAGCCAGCAGATTGGATGGTTCACTGTAATTTAATGCAGGTATACAAAAGGGTGACATATCAATCTGGCTATCATAACTTAATAAAATCACAGAAAGAATGTTTTCACCAGGTATATAATGTATTGTTACCCGAGATCTACAGGATATTCTTCAAAGCCCAACACCTTGACTGCAACCATGTCTTTCTCTCTCAGTGTCCCAATGTGCACAGTACCAAAACTTCCCTCTCCAATCTTCTCATTCAGTCTGATATCTGACCATGGGACATGGGGAAGGTCCTGTTCTGGCTGAGCTGTAGGAAAATAGTAATGTGGAATATGGTGTTTTAGAAGTGGATTTTGAAACCAAATGAAAGGTACATTGAATATAATTATTTTATATCTAACCTATGAGTATGTCGACTAAAGTGACTA